>NW_027522534.1:63474-105521 GCF_052094955.1 Ictidomys tridecemlineatus | reverse complement strand
ATCCCTATAGGAGAAAACAGAGTGAAACCTAAAAATGAAAACGGTTACTGCAAACGAACGGTTTAACCTGGAAGAGCGAAATTTGGTGAGCCAAGTGGTTTTGGTGTACTGATCATTACCTGAAAGAATCATCAAGATATGGTGAAAAAATGTTTGCTGAGATTTCAGGCAACTCGTAGTTTTTTGGAATCTTGGCAACCCCTTTCCATCAAAGTGATTTTCGCGAGTCTCTGCTTAGGGCTACATCAACAGCAAAAAAACCATAGAGATAGAACTTGAAACTGCTTTATTGTGTCAAGTTTCAAAGAGCTAGCACAAACCGTGTTTGATTTAGAGTTCCAAATACATGTATCCCTATAGGAGAATACAGAGTGAAACTTAAAATGTAAACGGTTACTGCAAACGAACGGTTTAATCTAGGAGAACGAAATTTGGTGAGCCAAGTGGTTTTGGTGTACTGATCATTACCTGAAAGAATCATCAAGATTGGGTGAAAAAATATTTGCTGAGAATTCAGGGAACTCGTAGTTTTTTGGAAGCTTGGCAACCCCTTTCCATCAAAGTGATTTTCGCCAGTCTCTGCTTAGGGCTACATCAACAGCAAACAAACCATAGAGATAGAACTTGAAACCTGTTTATTGTGTCAAGTTTCAACGAGCTAGCACAATCCGTGTTTGATTTAGAGTTCCAAATACATGTATCCCTATAGGAGAAAACAGAGTGAAACCTAAAAATGAAAACGGTTACTGCAAAAGAACGGTTTAACCTAGAAAAACTAAATTTGGTGAGCCAAGTGGTTTTGGTGTACTGATCATTACCTGAAAGAATCATCAAGATTGGGTGAAAAAATGTTTGCTGAGATTTCAGGCAACTCGTAGTTTTTTGGAAGCTTGTCAACCCCTTTCCATCAAAGTGATTTTCGCCAGTCTCTGCTTAGGGCTACATCAACAGCAAACAAACCATAGAGATAGAACTTGAAACTGCTTTATTGTGTCAAGTTTCAAAGAGCTAGCACAAACCGTGTTTGATTTAGAGTTCCAAATACATGTATCCCTATAGGAGAAAACAGAGTGAAACATAAAAATGAAAACGGTTACTGCAAACGATCGGTTTAACCTAGAAGAATGAAATTTGGTGAGCCAAGTGGTTTTGGTGTACTGATCATTACCTGAAAGAATCATCAAGATATGGTGAAAAAATGTTTGCTGAGATTTCAGGCAACTCGTAGTTTTTTGCAATCTGGCAACCCCTTTCCTTCAAAGTGATTTTCGCCAGTCTCTGCTTAGGGCTACCTCAACAGCAAACAAACCATAGAGATAGAACTTGAAACTGCTTTATTGTGTCAAGTTTCAAAGAGCTAGCACAAACCGTGTTTGATTTAGAGTTCCAAATACATGTATCCCTATAGGAGAAAACAGAGTGAAACCTAAAAATGAAAACGGTTACTGAAAATGAACGGTTTAACCTAGAAGAACGAAATTTGGTGAGCCAAGTGGTTTAGGTGTACTGATCATTACCTGAAAGAATCATCAAGATTGGGTCAAAAAATGTTTGCTGAGATTTCAGGCAACTCGTAGTTTTTTGGAATCTTGGCAACCCCTTTCCATCAAAGTGATTTTCGCCAGTCTCTGCTTAGGGCTACATCAACAGCAAAAAAAACCATAGAGATAGAACTTGAAACTCCTTTATTGTGTCAAGTTTCAAAGAGCTAGCACAAACCGTGTTTGATTTAGAGTTCCAAATACATGTATCCCTATAGGAGAATACAGAGTGAAACCTAAAAATGAAAACGGTTACTGAAAACGAACGGTTTAACCAGGAAGAACGAAATTTGGTGAGCCAAGTGGTTTTAATGTACTGATCATTACCTGAAAGAATCATCAAGATTGGGTGAAAAAATGTTTGCTGAGATTTCAGGCAACTCGTAGTTTTTTGGAAGCTTGGCAACCCCTTTCCATTAAAGTGATTTTCGCCAGTCTCTGCTTAGGGCTACATCAACAGCAAACAAACCATAGAGATAGAACTTGAAACTGCTTTATTGTGTCAAGTTTCAAAGAGTTAGCACAAACCGTCTTTCATTTAGAGTTCCAAATACATGTATCCCTATAGGAGAAAACAGAGTGAAACCTAAAAATGAAAACGGTTACTTCAAAAGAACGGTTTAACCTAGAAGAACGATATTTGGTGAGCCAAGTGGTTTTGGTGTACTGATCATTACCTGAAAGAATCATCAAGATTGGGTGAAAAAATGTTTGCTGAGATTTCAGGCAACTCGTAGTTTTTTGGAAGCTTGTCAACCCCTTTCCATCAAAGTGATTTTTGCCAGTCTCTGCTTAGGGCTACATCAACAGCAAACAAACCATAGAGATAGAACTTGAAACCTGTTTATTGTGTCAAGTTTCAACGAGCTAGCACAAACCGTGTTTGATTTAGAGTTCCAAATACATGTATCCCTATAGGAGAAAACAGAGTTAAACCTAAAAATGAAAACGGTTACTGCAAACGAACGGTTTAACCTAGAAGAACGAAATTTGGTGAGCCAAGTGGTTTTGGTGTACTGATCATTACCTGAAAGAATCATCAAGATTGGGTGAAAAAATGTTTGCTGAGATTTCAGGAAACTCGAAATTTTTTGGAAGCTTGGCAACCCCTTTCCATCAAAGTGATTTTCACCAGTCTCTGCTTAGGGCTACATCAACAGCAAACAAACCATAGAGTAGAACTTGAAACTGCGTTATTGTGTCAAGTTTCAAAGAGCTAGCACAAACCGTGTTTGATTTAGAGTTCCAAATACATGTGTCCCTATAGGAGAAA
Source organism: Ictidomys tridecemlineatus (assembly GCF_052094955.1). NCBI lineage: Eukaryota > Metazoa > Chordata > Mammalia > Rodentia > Sciuridae > Ictidomys > Ictidomys tridecemlineatus. Next base: position 102,707 of record NW_027522534.1, on the reverse strand, counting down.
ACAGAGTGAAACCTAAAAATGAAAACGGTTACTGCAAAAGAACGGTTTAACCTAGAAGAACGAAATTTGGTGAGCCAAGTGGTTTTGGTGTACTGATCATTACCTGAAGGAATCATCAAGATTGGGTGAAAAAATGTTTGCTGAGATTTCAGGCAACTCGTAGTTTTTTGGAAGCTTGTCAACCCCTTTCCATCAAAGTGATTTTCGCCAGTCTCTGCTTAGGGCTACATCAACAGCAAACAAACCATAGAGATAGAACTTGAAACTGATTTATTGTGTCAAGTTTCAAAGAGCTAGCACAAACCGTGTTTGATTTAGAGTTCCAAATACATGTATCCCTATAGGAGAAAACAGAGTGAAACATAAAAATGAAAACGGTTACTGCAAACGATCGGTTTAACCTAGAAGAACGAAATTTGGTGAGCCAAGTGGTTTTGGTGTACTGATCATTACCTGAAAGAATCATCAAGATATGGTGAAAAAATGTTTGCTGAGATTTCAGGCAACTCGTAGTTTTTTGCAAGCTGGCAACCCCTTTCCTTCAAAGTGATTTTCGCCAGTCTCTGCTTAGGGCTACCTCAACAGCAAACAAACCATAGAGATAGAACTTGAAACTGCTTTATTGTGTCAAGTTTCAAAGAGCTAGCACAAACCGTGTTTGATTTAGAGTTCCAAATACATGTATCCCTATAGGAGAAAACAGAGTGAAACCTAAAAATGAAAACGGTTACTGAAAACGAACGGTTTAACCTAGAAGAACGAAATTTGGTGAGCCAAGTGGTTTTGGTGTACTGATCATTACCTGAAAGAATCATCAAGATGGGGTGAAAAAATGTTTGCTGAGATTTCCGGCAACTCGTAGTTTTTTGGAAGCTTGGCAACCCTTTTCCATCAAAGTGATTTTCGCCAGTCTCTGCTTAGGGTTACATCAACAGCAAACAAACCATAGAGATAGAACTTGAAACTGCTTTATTGTGTCAAGTTTCAAGAAGCTAGCACAAACCGTGTTTGATTTAGAGTTCCAAATACATGTATCCCTATAGGAGAAAACAGAGTGAAACCTCAAAATGAAACCGGTTACTGCAAACGAACGGTTTAACCTGGAAGAACAAAATTTGGTGAGCCAAGTGGTTTTGGTGTACTGATCATTACCTGAAAGAATCATCAAGATTGGGTGAAAAAATGTTTGCTGAGATTTCAGGCAACTCGTAGTTTTTTGGAATCTTGGCAACCCCTTTCCATCAAAGTGATTTTCGCCAGTCTCTGCTTAGGGCTACATCAACAGCAAACAAACCATAGAGATAGAACTTGAAACTGCTTTATTGTGTCAAGTTTCAAAGAGCTAGCACAAACCGTGTTTGATTTAGAGTTCCAAATACATGTATCCCTATAGGAGAAAACAGAGTGAAACCTAAAAATGAAAACGGTTACTGCAAACGATCGGTTTAACCTAGAAGAACGAAATTTGGTGAGCCAAGTGGTCTTGGTGTACTGATCATTACCTGAAAGAATCATCAAGATTGGGTGAAAAAATATTTGCTGAGATTTCCGGCAACTCGTAGTTTTTTGGAAGCTTGGCAACCCTTTTCCATCAAAGTGATTTTCGCCAGTCTCTGCTTAGGGCTACATCAACAGCAAACAAACCATAGAGATAGAACTTGAAACTGCTTTATTGTGTCAAGTTTCAAAGAGCTAGCACAAACCGTGTTTGATTTAGAGTTCCAAATACATGTATCCCTATAGGAGAAAACAGAGTGAAACCTAAAAATGAAAACGGTTACTGCAAACGATCGGTTTAACCTAGAAGAACGAAATTTGGTGAGCCAAGTGGTCTTGGTGTACTGATCATTACCTGAAAGAATCATCAAGATTGGGTCATAAAATGTTTGCTGAGATTTCAGGCAACTCGTAGTTTTTTGGAAGCTTGGCAACCCCTTTCCATCAAAATGATTTTCGCCAGTACCTGCTTAGGGCTACATCAACAGCAAACAAACCATAGAGATAGAACTTGAAACTGCTTTATTGTGTCAAGTTTCAAAGAGCTAGCACAAACCGTGTTTGATTTAGAGTTCCAAATACATGTATCCCTATAGGAGACTACAGAGTGAAACCTAAAAATGTAAACGGTTACTGCAAACGAACGGTTTAACCTAGGAGAACGAAATTTGGTGAGCCTAGTGGTTTTGGTGTACTGATCATTACCTGAAAGAATCATCAAGATTGGGTGAAAAAATGTTTGCTGAGATTTCAGGCAACTCGTAGTTTTTTGGAAGCTTGGCAACCCCTTTCCATCAAAGTGATTTTCGCCAGTCTCTGCTTAGGGCTACATCAACAGCAAACAAACCATAGAGATAGAACTTGAAACTGCTTTAATGTGTCAAGTTTCAAAGAGCTAGCAAAAACCGTCTTTCATTTAGAGTTCCAAATACATGTATCCCTATAGGAGAAAACACAGTGAAACCTAAAAATGAAAACGGTTACTGCAAACGAACGGTTTAACCTAGAAGAACGAAATTTAGTGAGCCAAGTGGTTTTGGTGTACTGATCATTACCTGAAAGAATCATCAAGATTGGGTGAAAAAATGTTTGCTGAGATTTCAGGCAACTCGTTGTTTTTTGGAAGCTTGGCAACCCCTTTCCATTAAAGTGATTTTCGCCAGTCTCTGCTTAGGGCTACATCAACAGCAAACAAACCATAGAGATAGAACTTGAAACTGCTTTATTGTGTCAAGTTTCAAAGAGTTAGCACAAACCGTCTTTCATTTAGAGTTCCAAATACATGTATCCCTATAGGAGAAAACAGAGTGAAACCTAAAAATGAAAACGGTTACTGCAAACGAACGGTTTAACCTAGAAGAACGAAATTAGGTGAGCCAAGTGGTTTTGATGTACTGATCATTACCTGAAAGAATCATCAAGATTGGGTGTAAAAATGTTTGATGAGATTTCAGGCAACTCGTAGTTTTTTGGAAGCTTGGCAACCATTTTCCATCAAAGTGATTTTCGCCAGTCTCTGCTTAGGGCTACAACAACAGCAAACAAACCATAGAGATATTACTTGAAACTGCTTTATTGTGTCAAGTTTCAAAGAGCTAGCTCAAACCTTCTTTCATTTAGAGTTCTAAATACATGTATCCCTATAGGAGAAAACAGAGTGAAACCTAAAAATGAAAACGGTTACTGCAAACGAACGGTTTAACCTAGAAGAACGAAATTTGGTGAGCCAAGTGGTTTTGGTGTACTGATCATTACCTGAAAGTATCATCAAGATTTGGTGAAAAAATGTTTGCTGAGATTTTAGGCAACTCGTAGTTTTTCGGAAGCTTGGCAACCCTTTTCAATCAAAGTGATTTTCGCCAGTCTCTGCTTAGGGCTACATCAACAGCAAACAAACCATAGAGATAGAACTTGAAACTGCTTTATTGTGTCAAGTTTCAAAGAGCTAGCACAAACCGTGTTTGATTTAGAGTTCCAAATACATGTATCCCTATAGGAGAATACAGAGTGAAACCTAAAAATGTAAACGGTTACTGCAAACGAACGGTTTAACCTAGGAGAACAAAATTTGGTGAGCCAAGTGGTTTTGGTGTACTGATCATTACCTGAAAGAATTATCAAGATTGGGTGAAAAAATGTTTGCTGAGATTTCAGGCAACTCGTAGTTTTTTGGAAGCTTGGCAACCCCTTTCCATCAAAGTGATTTTCGCCAGTCTCTGCTTAGGGCTACATCAACAGCAAACAAACCATAGAGATAGAACTTGAAACTGCTTTATTGTGTCAAGTTTCAAAGAGCTAGCACAAACCGTGTTTGATTTAGAGTTCCAAATACATGTATCCCTATAGGAGAAAACAGAGTGAAACCTAAAAATGAAAACGGTTACTGCAAACGAAGGGATTAACCTAGAAGAACTAAATTTGGTGAGCCAAGTGGTTTTGGTGTACTGATCATTACCTAAAAGAATCATCAAGATTGCGTGAAAAAATGTTTGCTGAGATTTCAGGCAACTCGTAGTTTTTTGGAAGCTTGGCAACCCCTTTCCATCAAAGTGATTTTCGCCAGTCTCTGCTTAGGGCTACATCAACAGCAAACAAACCATAGAGAAAGAACTTGAAACTACTTTATTGTGTCAAGTTTCAAAGAGCTAGCACAAACCGTGTTTGATTTAGAGTTCCAAATACATGTATCCCTATAGGAGAAAACAGAGTGAAACCTAAAAATGAAAACGGTTACTGCAAACGACCGGTTTAACCTGGAAGAACAAAATTTGGTGAGCCAAGTGGTTTTGGTGTACTGATCATTACCTGAAAGAATCATCAAGATTGGGTGAAAAAATGTTTGCTGAGATTTCAGGCAACTCGTAGTTTTTTGGAATCTTGGCAACCCCTTTCCATCAAAGTGATTTTCACCAGGCTCTGCTTAGGGCTACATCAACAGCAAAAAAACCATAGAGATAGAACTTGAAACTGCTTTATTGTGTCAAGTTTCAAAGAGCTAGCACAAACCGTGTTTGATTTAGAGTTCCAAATACATGTATCCCTATAGGAGAAAAAAGAGTGAAACCTAAAAATGAAAACGGTTACTGCAAACGAACGGTTTAACCTAGAAGAACGAAATTTGGTGAGCCAAGTGGTTTTGGTGTACTGATCATTACCTGAAAGAATCATCAAGATTGGGTGTAAAAATGTTTGATGAGATTTCAGGCAACTCGTAGTTTTTTGGAAGCTTGGCAACCATTTTCCATCAAAGTGATTTTCGCCAGTCTCTGCTTAGGGCTACAACAACAGCAAACAAACCATAGAGATATTACTTGAAACTGCTTTATTGTGTCAAGTTTCAAAGAGCTAGCTCAAACCTTCTTTCATTTAGAGTTCTAAATACATGTATCCCTATAGGAGAAAACAGAGTGAAACCTAAAAATGAAAACGGTTACTGCAAACGAACGGTTTAACCTAGAAGAACGAAATTTGGTGAGCCAAGTGGTTTTGGTGTACTGATCATTACCTGAAAGTATCATCAAGATTTGGTGAAAAAATGTTTGCTGAGATTTTAGGCAACTCGTAGTTTTTCGGAAGCTTGGCAACCCTTTTCAATCAAAGTGATTTTCGCCAGTCTCTGCTTAGGGCTACATCAACAGCAAACAAACCATAGAGATAGAACTTGAAACTGCTTTATTGTGTCAAGTTTCAAAGAGCTAGCACAAACCGTGTTTGATTTAGAGTTCCAAATACATGTATCCCTATAGGAGAATACAGAGTGAAACCTAAAAATGTAAACGGTTACTGCAAAAGAACGGTTTAACCTAGAAGAACGAAATTAGGTGAGCCAAGTGGTTTTGATGTACTGATCATTACCTGAAAGAATCATCAAGATTGGGGGTAAAAATGTTTGATGAGATTTCAGGCAACTCGTAGTTTTTTGGAAGCTTGGCAACCATTTTCCATCAAAGTGATTTTCGCCAGTCTCTGCTTAGGGCTACAACAACAGCAAACAAACCATAGAGATATTACTTGAAACTGCTTTATTGTGTCAAGTTTCAAAGAGATAGCTCAAACCTTCTTTCATTTAGAGTTCTAAATACATGTATCCCTATAGGAGAAAACAGAGTGAAACCTAAAAATGAAAACGGTTACTGCAAACGAACGGTTTAACCTAGAAGAACGAAATTTGGTGAGCCAAGTGGTTTTGGTGTACTGATCATTACCTGAAAGTATCATCAAGATTTGGTGAAAAAATGTTTGCTGAGATTTTAGGCAACTCGTAGTTTTTCGGAAGCTTGGCAACCCTTTTCAATCAAAGTGATTTTCGCCAGTCTCTGCTTAGGGCTACATCAACAGCAAACAAACCATAGAGATAGAACTTGAAACTGCTTTATTGTGTCAAGTTTCAAAGAGCTAGCACAAACCGTGTTTGATTTAGAGTTCCAAATACATGTATCCCTATAGGAGAATACAGAGTGAAACCTAAAAATGAAAACGGTTACTGCAAACGAACGGTTTAACCTAGAAGAACGAAATTTGTTGAGCGAAGTGGTTTTGGTGTACTGATCATTACCTGAAAGAATCATCAAGATTGGGTGAAAAAATGTTTGCTGAGATTTCAGGCAACTCGTAGTTTTTTGGAAGCTTGGCAACCCCTTTCCATCAAAGTGATTTTCGCCAGTCTCTGCTTAGGGCTACATCAACTTCAAAAAAACTAGAGAGATAGAACTTGAAACTGCTTTATTGTGTCAAGTTTCATAGAGCTAGCATAAACCGTGTTTGATTTAGAGTTTTAAATACATGTATCCCTATAAGAGAAAACAGAGTGAAACCTAAAAATGAAAACGGTTACTGCAAACGAACGGTTTAACCTAGAAGAACGAAATTTGGTGAGCCAAGTAATTTTGGTGTACTGATCATTACCTGAAAGATTCATCAAGATTGGGTGAAAAAATGTTTGCTGAGATTTCAGGAAACTCGTAGTTTTTTTGAAGCTTGGCAACCCCTTTCCATCAAAGTGATTTTCGCCAGTCTCTGCTTAGGGCTACATCAACAGCAAACAAAACATAGAGAAAGAACTTGAAACTGCTTTATTGTGTCAAGTTTCAAAGAGCTAGCACGAACCGTGTTTGATTTAGAGTTCCAAATACATGTATCCCTTTAGGAGAAAACAGAGTGAAACCTAAAAATGAAAACGGTTACTGCAAACGAACGGTTTAACCTAGAAGAACAAAATTTGGTGAGCCAAGTGGTTTTGTTGTACTGATCATTACCTGAAAGAATCATCAAGATTGGGTGAAAAAAAGTTTGCTGAGATTTCAGGCAACTCGTCGTTTTTTGGAAGCTTGGCAACTCCTTTCCATCAAAGTGATTTTCGCGAGTCTCTGCTTAGGGCTACATCAACAGCAAACAAACCATAGAGATAGAACTTGAAATTGCTTTATTGTGTCAAGTATCAAAGAGCTAGCACAAACCGTGTTTCATTTAGAGTTCCCAATACATGTATCCCTATAGGAGAAAACAGACTGAAACCTAAAAATTAAAACGGTTACTGCAAACGAACGGTTTCACCTAGAAGAACGAAATTTTGTGAGCCAAGTGGTTTTGGTGTACTGATCATTACCTGAAAGAATCAGCAAGATTGGGTGAAAAGATATTTGCTGAGATTTCAGGCAACTCGTAGTTTTTTGGAAGCTTGGCAACCCCTTTCCATCAAAGTGATTTTCGCCAGTCCCTGCTTAGGGCTACATCAACAGCAAACAAAACATAGAGAAATAATTTGAAACTGCTTTATTGTGTCAAGTTTCAAAGAGCTAGCACAAACCGTGTTTGATTTAGAGTTCCAAATGCATGTATCCCTATAGGAGAAAACAGAGTGAAACCTAAAAATTAAAACGGTTACTGCAAATGAACGGTTTAACCTAGAAGAACGAAATTTGGTGAGCCAAGTGGTTTTGGTGTACTGATCATTACCTGAAAGAATCATCAAGATTGGGTTAAAAAATGTTTGCTGAGATTTCAGGCAACTCGTAGTTTTTTGGAAGCTTGGCAACCCCTTTCCATCAAAGTGATTTTCGCCAGTCTCTGCTTAGGGCTACATCAACAGCAAACAAACCATAGAGATAAAACTTGAAACTGCTTTATTGTGTCAAGTTTCAAAGAGCTAGCACAAACTGTGTTTCATTTAGAGTTCCAAATACATGTATCCCTATAAGAGAAAACAGAGTGAAACCTAAAAATGAAAACGGTTACTGCAAACAAACGGTTTAACCTAGAAGAACAAAATTTGGTGAGCCAAGTGGTTTTGGTGTACTGATCATTACCTGAAAGAATCATCAAGATTGGGAGAAAAAATATTTGCTGAGATTTCAGGAAACTCGTAGTTTTTTGGAAGCTTGGCAACCTCTTTCCATCAAAGTGATTTTCGCAAGTCTCTGCTTAGGGCTACATCAACAGCAAACAAACCATAGAGATAAAACTTGAAACTGCTTTATTGTGTCAAGTTTCAAAGAGCTACCACAAACCGTCTTTCATTAAGAGTTCCAAATACATGTATCCCTATAGTAGAAAACGGAGTGAAACCTAAAAATGAAAACGGTTACTGCAAACGAACGGATTAACCTAGAAGAACAAAATTTGGTGAGACAAGTGGTTTTGGTGTTCTGATCATTTCCTGAAAGAATCATCAAGATTGGGTGAAAACGTGTTTGCTGAGATTGCCGGCAACTCGTAGTTTTTTGGAATCTTGGCAACCCCTTTCCATCAAAGTGATTTTCGCCAGTCTCTGCTTAGGCCTACATCAACAGCAAACAAACTATAGAGAGAGAATTTGAAACTGCTTTATTGTGTCAAGTTTCAAAGAGCTAGCACAAACCGTGTTTGATTTAGAGTTCCAAATACATGTATCCCTATAAGAGAAAACAGAGTGAAACCTTAAAATGAAAACGGTTACTGAAAACGAACGGTTTAACCTAGAAGAAGGAAATTTGGTTCGCCAAGGGGTTTTTGTCTACTGATCATTACCTGAAGGAATCATCAAGATTTGGTCAAAAAATGTTTGCTGAGATTTCTGGCAACTCGTAGTTTTTTGAAAGCTTGGGAACCCCTTTCAATCAATGTGATTTTCGCCAGTCTCTGCTTAGGGCTACATCAACAGGAAAGAAACCACAGAGATAGAACTTGAAACTGCTTTATTGTGTCAATTTTCAAAGAGCTAGCACAAACCGTCTTTCATTTAGAGTTCCAACTATATGTATCCCTATAGGAGAAAACAGAGTGAAACCTAAAAATGAAAACGGTTACTGCAAACGAACGGATTAACCTAGAAGAACGAAATTTGGTGAGCCAAGTGGTTTTGGTGTACTCATCATTACCTGAAAAAATCATCAAGATTGGGTGAAATTTGTTTGCAGAGATTTAAGGAAACTCAGAGTTTTTTGGAAGCTTGGCAACCCCTTTCCATCAAAGTGATTTTCGCCAGTTTGTGCTTAGGGCTACATCAACAGCAAACAAACCATAGAGATAGAACTTGAAACTGCTTTATTGTGTCAAGTTTCAAAGAGCTAGCACAAACCGTGTTTGATTTAGAGTTCCAAATACATGTATCCCTATAGGAGAATACAGAGTGAAACCTAAAAATGTAAACGGTTACTGCAAACGAAGGGATTAACCTAGAAGAACTAAATTTGGTGAGCCAAGTGGTTTTGGTGTACTGATCATTACCTAAAAGAATCATCAAGATTGCGTGAAAAAATGTTTGCTGAGATTTCAGGCAACTCGTAGTTTTTTGGAAGCTTGGCAACCCCTTTCCATCAAAGTGATTTTCGCCAGTCTCTGCTTAGGGCTACATCAACAGCAAACAAACCATAGAGAAAGAACTTGAAACTACTTTATTGTGTCAAGTTTCAAAGAGCTAGCACAAACCGTGTTTGATTTAGAGTTCCAAATACATGTATCCCTATAGGAGAAAACAGAGTGAAACCTAAAAATGAAAACGGTTACTGCAAACGACCGGTTTAACCTGGAAGAACAAAATTTGGTGAGCCAAGTGGTTTTGGTGTACTGATCATTACCTGAAAGAATCATCAAGATTGGGTGAAAAAATGTTTGCTGAGATTTCAGGCAACTCGTAGTTTTTTGGAATCTTGGCAACCCCTTTCCATCAAAGTGATTTTCACCAGTCTCTGCTTAGGGCTACATCAACAGCAAAGAAACCATAGAGATATTACTTGAAACTGCTTTATTGTGTCAAGTTTCAAAGAGCTAGCTCAAACCTTCTTTCATTTAGAGTTCTAAATACATGTATCCCTATAGGAGAAAACAGAGTGAAACCTAAAAATGAAAACGGTTACTGCAAACGAAAGGTTTAACCTAGAAGAACGAAATTTGGTGAGCCAAGTGGTTTTGGTGTACTGATCATTACCTGAAAGTATCATCAAGATTTGGTGAAAAAATGTTTGCTGAGATTTTAGGCAACTCGTAGTTTTTCGTAAGCTTGGCAACCCCTTTCAATCAAAGTGATTTTCGCCAGTCTCTGCTTAGGGGTACATCAACAGCAAACAAACCATAGAGAGAGAACTTCAAACTGCTTTATTGTGTCAAGTTTCAAAGAGCTAGCACAAACCGTGTTTGATTTAGAGTTCCAAATACATGTATCCCTATAGGAGAAAACAGAGTGAAACCTAAAAATGAAAACGGTTACTGCAAACGAACGGTTTAACCTAGAAGAACGAAATTTGGTGAGCCAAGTGGTTTTGGTGTACTGATCATTACTGAAAGAATCATCAAGATTGGGTCAAAAAATGTTTGCTGATATTTCAGGCAACTCTTAGTTTTTTTGGAAGCTTGGCAACTCCTTTCCTAAAAGTGATTTTCGCCAGTCTCTGCTTAGGGCTACATCAACAGCAAACAAACCATAGAGATAGAACTTGAAACTGCTTTATTGTGTCAAGTTTCAAAGAGCTAGCACAAACCGTGTTTGATTTCAAGTTCCAAATACATGTATCCCTATAGGAGAAAACAGAGTGTAACCTAAAAATTAAAACGGTTACTGCAAACGAACGGTTTAACCTAGAGGAACGAAATTTGGTGAGCCAAGTGGTTTTGGTGTACTGATCATTACCTGAAAGAATCATCAAGATTGGGTGAAAAAATGTTTGCTGAGATTTCAGGCAACTCGAAGTTTTTTGGAAGCTTGGCAACCCCTTTCCATCAAAGTGATTTTCGCCAGTCTCTGCTTAGGGCTACATCAACAGCAAACAAACCATAGAGATAGAACTTGAAACTGCTTTATTGTGTCAAGTTTCAAAGAGCTAGCACAAACCGTGTTTGATTTAGAGTTCCAAATACATGTATCCCTATAGGAGAATACAGAGTGAAACCTAAAAATGTAAACGGTTACTGCAAACGAACGGTTTAACCTAGGAGAACGAAATTTGGTGAGGCAAGTGGTTTTGTTGTACTGCTCATTACCTGAAAGAATCATAAAGATTGGGTGAAAAAATGTTTGCTGAGATTACAGGCAACTCGTTGTGTTTTGGAAGCTTGGCAACCCCTTTCCATCAAAGTGATTTTCGCCAGTCTCTGCTAAGGGCTACATCAACAGCAAACAAACTATAGAGATAGAACTTGAAACAGCTTTATTGTGTCAAGTTTAAAAGAGCTAGCTCAAACCTTGTTTCATTTAGAGTTCCAAATACATGTATCCCTATAGGAGAAAACAGAGTGAAACCTAAAAATTAAAACGGTTACTGCAAACGAACGGTTTAACCTAGAAGAACGAAATTTGGTGATCCAAGTTGTTTTGGTGTACTGATCATTACCTGAAAGAATCATCAAGATAGGGTGAAAAAATGTTTGCTGAGATTTTAGGCAACTCGTTGTTTTTCGGAAGCTTGGCAACCCCTTTCAATCAAAGTGATTTTCGCCAGTCTCTGCTTAGGGCTACATCAACAGCAAACAAACCATAGAGATAGAACTTGAAACTGCTTTATTGTGTCAGGTTTCAAAGAGCTAGCACAAACCGTGTTTGATTTAGAGTTCCAAATACATGCATCCATATAGGAGAAAACAGAGTGAAACCTAAAAATGAAAACCGTTACTGCAAACGAAAGGTTTAACCTAGAAGAACGAAATTTGGTGAGCCAAGTGGATTTGGTGTACTGATCATTACCTGAAAGAATCATCAAGATTGGGTGTAAAAATATTTGCTGAGATTTCAGGCAACTTGTAGTTTTTTGGAAGCTTGGCAACTTCTTTCCATAAAAGTGATTTTCGCCAGTTTCTGCTTAGGGCTACATTAACAGCAAACAAACCATAGAGATAGAACTTGAAACTGCTTTATTGTGTCAAGTTTCAAAGAGCTAGCACAAACCGTGTTTGATTTAGAGTTCCAAATACATGTATCCCTATAGGAGAAAACAGAGTGAAACCTAAAAATGAAAACGGTTACTGCAAAAGAACGGTTTTACCTAGAAGAACGAAATTTGGTGAGCCAAGTGGTTTTGGTGTACTGATCATTACCTGAAAGAATCATCAAGATTGGGTGAAAAAATGTTTGCTGAGATTTCAGGCAACTCGTAGTTTTTTGGAAGCTTGGCAACCCCTTTCCATCTAAGTGATTTTCGCCAGTCTCTGCTTAGGGCTACATCAACAGCAAACAAACCATAGAGATAGAACTTGAAACTGCTTTAATGTGTCACGTTTCAAAGAGCTAGCACAAACCGTGTTTGATTTAGAGTTCCAAATACATGTATCCCTATAGGAGAAAACACAGTGAAACCTAAAAATGAAAACGGTTACTGCAATCGAACAGTTTATCCTAGAAGAACGAAATTTGGTGAGCCAAGTGGTTTTAGTGTACTAATCATTACCTGAAAGAATCATCAAGATTGTGTCAAAAAATGTTTGCTGAGATTTCAGGCACCTCGTAGTTTTTTGGAAGCTTGGCAACCCCTTTCCATGAAAGTGATTTTCGCCAGTCTCTGCTTTGGGCTACATCAACAGGAAACAAACCATAGAAATAGAACTTGAAACTGCTTTATTGTGTCATGTTTCAAAGAGCTAGCACAAACCGTGTTTGATTTAGAGTGCCAAATACATGTATTTGTGAAAAACAGAGTGAAAACCTAAAAATGAAAACGGTTACTGCAAACGAACGGTTTAACCTAGAAGAACGAAATTTGGTGAGCCAAGTGGTTTTGGTGTACTGATCATTACCTGAAAGAATCATCAAGATTGGGTAAAAAAATGTTTGCTGATATTTCAGGCAAGTCGAAGTTTTTTGGAAGCTTGGCAACCCCTTTCCATCAAAGTGATTTTCGCCAGTCTCTGCTTAGGGCTACATCAAAAGCAAACAAACCATAGAGATAGAACTTGAAACTGCTTTATTGTGTCAAGTTTCAAAGAGCTAGCACAAACCGTGTTTGATTTAGAGTTCCAAATACATGTATCCCTATAGGAGAATACAGAGTGAATCCTAAAAATGTAAGCGGTTACTGAAAACGAACGGTTTAACCTAGGAGAATGAAATTTGTTGAGCCTAGTGGTTTTGGTGTACTGATCATTACCTGAAAGAATCATCAAGTTTGGGTGAAAAAATGTTTGCTGAGATTTCAGGCAACTCGAAGTTTTTTGGAAGCTTGGCAACCCCATTCCATCAAAGTGATTTTCGCCAGTCTCTGCTTAGGGCTACATCAACAGCATACAAACCATAGACATAGACCTTGAAACTGCGTTATTGTGTCAAGTTTCAAAGAGCTAGCACAAACCGTGTTTGATTTAGAGTTCCAAATACATGTATCCCTATAGGAGAAAACAGAGTGAAACCTAAAAATGAAAACGGTTACTGCAAACGAACGGTTTAACCTAGAAGAACGAAATTTGGTGATCCAAGTGGTTTTAATGTACTGATCATTACCTGAAAGAATCATCAAGATTGGGTGAAAAAATGTTTGCTGAGATTTCAGGCAACTCGTAGTTTTTTGGAAGCTTGGCAACCCCTTTCCATTAAAGTGATTTTCCCCAGTCTCTGCTTAGGGCTACATCAACAGCAAACAAACCATAGAGATAGAACTTGAAACTGCTTTATTGTGTCAAGTTTCAAAGAGTTAGCACAAACCGTCTTTCATTTAGAGATCCAAATACATGTATCCGTATAGGAGAAAACAGAGTGAAACCTAAAAATGAAAACGGTTACTGCAAAAGAACGGTTTAACCTAGAAGAACGAAATTTGGTTAGCCAAGTGGTTTTGGTGTACTGATCATTACCTGAAAGAATCATCAAGATTGGGTGAAAAAATGTTTGCTGAGATTTCAGGCAACTCGTAGTTTTTTGGAAGCTTGGCAACCCTTTTCCATCAAAGTGATTTTCGCCAGTCTCTACTTAGGGCTACAACAACAGCAAACAAACCATAGAGATAGAACTTGAAACTGCGTTATTGTGTCAAGTTTCAAAGAGTTAGCACAAACCGTGTTTGATTTATAGTTCCAAATACATGTATCCCTATAGGAGAAAACAGAGTGAAACCTAAAAATGAAAACGGTTACTGCAAACGAACGGTTTAACCTAGAAGAACGAAATTTGGTGAGCCAAGTGGTTTTGGTGTACTGATCATTACCTGAAAGAATCATCAAGATTGGGTGAAAAAATTTTTGCTGAGATTTCAGGCAACTCGTAGTTTTTTGGAAGCTTGGCAACCCCTTTCCATCAAAGTGATTTTTGCAAGTCTCTGCTTAGGGCTACATCAACAGCAAACAAACTGTAGAGATAGAACTTGAAACTGCTTTATTGTGTCAAGTTCCAAAGAACTAGCACAAACCGTGTTTGATTTAGAGTTCCAAATACATGTATCCCTATAGGAGAAAACAGAGTGAAACCTCAAAATGAATACGGTTACTGCAAACGAACGGTTTAACCTAGAAGAACGAAATTTGGTGAGCTACGTGTTTTTGGTGTACTGATCATTACCTAAATAATCATCAAGATTGGGTCAAAAAATGTTTGCTGAGATTTCAGACAACTCATATTTTTTTGGAAGCTTGCAACCCCTTTCCATCAAAGTGATTTTCGCCAGTCTCTGCTTAGGGCTACATCAACAGCAAACAAACCATAGAGGTAGAACTTGAAACTGCTTTATTGTGTCAAGTTTCAAGGAGCTAGCACAAACCGTCTTTCATTTAGAGTTCCAACTACATGTATCCCTATAGGAGAAAAAAGAGTGAAACCTAAAAATGAAAACGGTTACTTCAAACGAACGGTTTAACCTAGAAGAACGAAATTTGGTGAGCCAAGTGGTTTTGGTGTACTGATCATTACCTGAAAGAATCACCAAGATTGGGTGAAATTTGTTTGCTGATATTTCAGGCAACTCGTAGTTTTTTGGAAGCTTGGCAACCCCTTTCCATTAAGTGATTTTCGCCAGTCTCTGCTTAGGGCTACATCAACAGCAAACAAACCATAGAAATAGTACTGAAACTGCTTTATTATGTCAAGTTTCAAATAGCTGGCACAAACCGTGTTTGATTTAGAGTTCCAAATACATATATCCCTATAGGAGAAAATAGAGTGAAACCGAAAAATGAAAATGGTTACTGCAAACGAACGGTTTAACCTAGAAGAACGAAATTGGGTGAGCCAAGTGGTTTTGGTGTACTGATCATTACCTGAAAGAATCATCAAGATTGGGTGAAAAAATGTTTGCTGAGATTTCAGGCAACTCGTAGTTTTTTGAAAGCTTGGCAACCCCCTTCCATAAAAGTGATTTTCGACAGGCACTGCTTAGGGCTACATCAACAGCAAACAAACCATAGAGATAGAACTTGAAACTGCTTTATTGTGTAAAGTTTCAAGGAGCTAGCACAAACCGTCTTTAATTTAGAGTTCCAACTACATGTATCCCTATAGGAGAAAACAGAGTGAAACCTAAAAATGAAAACGGTTACTGAAAACGAACGGTTTAACCTAGAAGAACAATATTTGGTGAGCCAAGTGGTTTAGGTGTACTGATCATTACCTGAAAGAATCATCAAGATTGGGTGAAAAAATGTTTGCTGAGATATCAGGCAACTCGTAGTTTTTTGGAAGCTTGGCAACCCCTTTCCATCAAAGTGATTTTCGCAAGTCTCTGCTTAGGGCGACATCAACAGCAATCAAACCATAGAGATAGAAGTTGATACTGATCTATTGTGTCAAGTTTCAAGGAGCTAGCACAAACCGTCTTTCATTTAGAGTTTCAAATACATGTATCCCTATAGGAGAAAACAGAGTGAAACCGAAAAATGAAAACGGTTACTGCAAACGAACGGTTTAACCAAGAAGAACAATATTTGGTGAGCCAAGTTGTTTTGGTGTACTGATCATTACCTGAAAGAATCATCAAGTTTGGGTGAAAAAATTTTTGCTGAGATTTCAGGCAACTCGTAGTTTTTTGGAAGCTTGGCAACCCCTTTTCATCAAAGTGATTTTCGCCAGTCTCTGCTTAGGGCTACATCAACAGCAAACAAACTGTAGAGATAGAACTTGAAACTGCTTTATTGTGTCAAGTTCCAAAGAGATAGCACAAACCGTGTTTGATTTAGAGTTCCAAATACATGTATCCCTATAGGAGAAAACAGAGTGAAACCTAAAAATGAATACGGTTACTGCAAACGAACGGTTTAACCTAGAAGAACGAAATTTGGTGAGCTACGTGTTTTTGGTGTACTGATCATTACCTAAATAATCATCAAGATTGGGTAAAAAAATGTTTGCTGAGATTTCAGACAACTCGTATTTTTTTGGAAGCTTGGCAACCCCTTTCCATCAAAGTGATTTTCGCCAGTCTCTGCTTAGGGCTACATCAACAGCAAACAAACCATAGAGGTAGAACTTGAAACTGCTTTATTGTGTCAAGTTTCAAGGAGCTAGCACAAACCGTCTTTCATTTAGAGTTCCAACTACATGTATCCCTATAGGAGAAAACAGAGTGAAACCTAAAAATGAAAACGGTTACTGAAAACGAACGGTTTAACCTAGAAGAACAATATTTGGTGAGCCAAGTGGTTTAGGTGTACTGATCATTACCTGAAAGAATCATCAAGATTGGGTGAAAAAATGCTTGCTGAGATTTCAGGCAACTCGTAGTTTTTTGGAAGCTTGGCAACTTCTTTCCATAAAAGTGATTTTCGCCAGTTTCTGCTTAGGGCTACATTAACAGCAAACAAACCATAGAGATAGAACTTGAAACTGCTTTATTGTGTCAAGTTTCAAAGAGCTAGCACAAACCGTGTTTGATTTAGAGTTCCAAATACATGTATCCCTATAGGAGAAAACAGAGTGAAACCTAAAAATGAAAACGGTTACTGCAAAAGAACGGTTTTACCTAGAAGAACGAAATTTGGTGAGCCAAGTGGTTTTGGTGTACTGATCATTACCTGAAAGAATCATCAAGATTGGGTGAAAAAATGTTTGCTGAGATTTCAGGCAACTCGTAGTTTTTTGGAAGCTTGGCAACCCCTTTCCATCTAAGTGATTTTCGCCAGTCTCTGCTTAGGGCTACATCAACAGCAAACAAACCATAGAGATAGAACTTGAAACTGCTTTAATGTGTCACGTTTCAAAGAGCTAGCACAAACCGTGTTTGATTTAGAGTTCCAAATACATGTATCCCTATAGGAGAAAACACAGTGAAACCTAAAAATGAAAACGGTTACTGCAATCGAACAGTTTATCCTAGAAGAACGAAATTTGGTGAGCCAAGTGGTTTTAGTGTACTAATCATTACCTGAAAGAATCATCAAGATTGTGTCAAAAAATGTTTGCTGAGATTTCAGGCACCTCGTAGTTTTTTGGAAGCTTGGCAACCCCTTTCCATGAAAGTGATTTTCGCCAGTCTCTGCTTTGGGCTACATCAACAGGAAACAAACCATAGAAATAGAACTTGAAACTGCTTTATTGTGTCATGTTTCAAAGAGCTAGCACAAACCGTGTTTGATTTAGAGTGCCAAATACATGTATTTGTGAAAAACAGAGTGAAAACCTAAAAATGAAAACGGTTACTGCAAACGAACGGTTTAACCTAGAAGAACGAAATTTGGTGAGCCAAGTGGTTTTGGTGTACTGATCATTACCTGAAAGAATCATCAAGATTGGGTAAAAAAATGTTTGCTGATATTTCAGGCAAGTCGAAGTTTTTTGGAAGCTTGGCAACCCCTTTCCATCAAAGTGATTTTCGCCAGTCTCTGCTTAGGGCTACATCAAAAGCAAACAAACCATAGAGATAGAACTTGAAACTGCTTTATTGTGTCAAGTTTCAAAGAGCTAGCACAAACCGTGTTTGATTTAGAGTTCCAAATACATGTATCCCTATAGGAGAATACAGAGTGAATCCTAAAAATGTAAGCGGTTACTGAAAACGAACGGTTTAACCTAGGAGAATGAAATTTGTTGAGCCTAGTGGTTTTGGTGTACTGATCATTACCTGAAAGAATCATCAAGTTTGGGTGAAAAAATGTTTGCTGAGATTTCAGGCAACTCGAAGTTTTTTGGAAGCTTGGCAACCCCATTCCATCAAAGTGATTTTCGCCAGTCTCTGCTTAGGGCTACATCAACAGCATACAAACCATAGACATAGACCTTGAAACTGCGTTATTGTGTCAAGTTTCAAAGAGCTAGCACAAACCGTGTTTGATTTAGAGTTCCAAATACATGTATCCCTATAGGAGAAAACAGAGTGAAACCTAAAAATGAAAACGGTTACTGCAAACGAACGGTTTAACCTAGAAGAACGAAATTTGGTGATCCAAGTGGTTTTAATGTACTGATCATTACCTGAAAGAATCATCAAGATTGGGTGAAAAAATGTTTGCTGAGATTTCAGGCAACTCGTAGTTTTTTGGAAGCTTGGCAACCCCTTTCCATTAAAGTGATTTTCCCCAGTCTCTGCTTAGGGCTACATCAACAGCAAACAAACCATAGAGATAGAACTTGAAACTGCTTTATTGTGTCAAGTTTCAAAGAGTTAGCACAAACCGTCTTTCATTTAGAGATCCAAATACATGTATCCGTATAGGAGAAAACAGAGTGAAACCTAAAAATGAAAACGGTTACTGCAAAAGAACGGTTTAACCTAGAAGAACGAAATTTGGTTAGCCAAGTGGTTTTGGTGTACTGATCATTACCTGAAAGAATCATCAAGATTGGGTGAAAAAATGTTTGCTGAGATTTCAGGCAACTCGTAGTTTTTTGGAAGCTTGGCAACCCTTTTCCATCAAAGTGATTTTCGCCAGTCTCTACTTAGGGCTACAACAACAGCAAACAAACCATAGAGATAGAACTTGAAACTGCGTTATTGTGTCAAGTTTCAAAGAGTTAGCACAAACCGTGTTTGATTTATAGTTCCAAATACATGTATCCCTATAGGAGAAAACAGAGTGAAACCTAAAAATGAAAACGGTTACTGCAAACGAACGGTTTAACCTAGAAGAACGAAATTTGGTGAGCCAAGTGGTTTTGGTGTACTGATCATTACCTGAAAGAATCATCAAGATTGGGTGAAAAAATTTTTGCTGAGATTTCAGGCAACTCGTAGTTTTTTGGAAGCTTGGCAACCCCTTTCCATCAAAGTGATTTTTGCAAGTCTCTGCTTAGGGCTACATCAACAGCAAACAAACTGTAGAGATAGAACTTGAAACTGCTTTATTGTGTCAAGTTCCAAAGAACTAGCACAAACCGTGTTTGATTTAGAGTTCCAAATACATGTATCCCTATAGGAGAAAACAGAGTGAAACCTCAAAATGAATACGGTTACTGCAAACGAACGGTTTAACCTAGAAGAACGAAATTTGGTGAGCTACGTGTTTTTGGTGTACTGATCATTACCTAAATAATCATCAAGATTGGGTCAAAAAATGTTTGCTGAGATTTCAGACAACTCATATTTTTTTGGAAGCTTGCAACCCCTTTCCATCAAAGTGATTTTCGCCAGTCTCTGCTTAGGGCTACATCAACAGCAAACAAACCATAGAGGTAGAACTTGAAACTGCTTTATTGTGTCAAGTTTCAAGGAGCTAGCACAAACCGTCTTTCATTTAGAGTTCCAACTACATGTATCCCTATAGGAGAAAAAAGAGTGAAACCTAAAAATGAAAACGGTTACTTCAAACGAACGGTTTAACCTAGAAGAACGAAATTTGGTGAGCCAAGTGGTTTTGGTGTACTGATCATTACCTGAAAGAATCACCAAGATTGGGTGAAATTTGTTTGCTGATATTTCAGGCAACTCGTAGTTTTTTGGAAGCTTGGCAACCCCTTTCCATTAAGTGATTTTCGCCAGTCTCTGCTTAGGGCTACATCAACAGCAAACAAACCATAGAAATAGTACTGAAACTGCTTTATTATGTCAAGTTTCAAATAGCTGGCACAAACCGTGTTTGATTTAGAGTTCCAAATACATATATCCCTATAGGAGAAAATAGAGTGAAACCGAAAAATGAAAATGGTTACTGCAAACGAACGGTTTAACCTAGAAGAACGAAATTGGGTGAGCCAAGTGGTTTTGGTGTACTGATCATTACCTGAAAGAATCATCAAGATTGGGTGAAAAAATGTTTGCTGAGATTTCAGGCAACTCGTAGTTTTTTGAAAGCTTGGCAACCCCCTTCCATAAAAGTGATTTTCGACAGGCACTGCTTAGGGCTACATCAACAGCAAACAAACCATAGAGATAGAACTTGAAACTGCTTTATTGTGTAAAGTTTCAAGGAGCTAGCACAAACCGTCTTTAATTTAGAGTTCCAACTACATGTATCCCTATAGGAGAAAACAGAGTGAAACCTAAAAATGAAAACGGTTACTGAAAACGAACGGTTTAACCTAGAAGAACAATATTTGGTGAGCCAAGTGGTTTAGGTGTACTGATCATTACCTGAAAGAATCATCAAGATTGGGTGAAAAAATGTTTGCTGAGATATCAGGCAACTCGTAGTTTTTTGGAAGCTTGGCAACCCCTTTCCATCAAAGTGATTTTCGCAAGTCTCTGCTTAGGGCGACATCAACAGCAATCAAACCATAGAGATAGAAGTTGATACTGATCTATTGTGTCAAGTTTCAAGGAGCTAGCACAAACCGTCTTTCATTTAGAGTTTCAAATACATGTATCCCTATAGGAGAAAACAGAGTGAAACCGAAAAATGAAAACGGTTACTGCAAACGAACGGTTTAACCAAGAAGAACAATATTTGGTGAGCCAAGTTGTTTTGGTGTACTGATCATTACCTGAAAGAATCATCAAGTTTGGGTGAAAAAATTTTTGCTGAGATTTCAGGCAACTCGTAGTTTTTTGGAAGCTTGGCAACCCCTTTTCATCAAAGTGATTTTCGCCAGTCTCTGCTTAGGGCTACATCAACAGCAAACAAACTGTAGAGATAGAACTTGAAACTGCTTTATTGTGTCAAGTTCCAAAGAGATAGCACAAACCGTGTTTGATTTAGAGTTCCAAATACATGTATCCCTATAGGAGAAAACAGAGTGAAACCTAAAAATGAATACGGTTACTGCAAACGAACGGTTTAACCTAGAAGAACGAAATTTGGTGAGCTACGTGTTTTTGGTGTACTGATCATTACCTAAATAATCATCAAGATTGGGTAAAAAAATGTTTGCTGAGATTTCAGACAACTCGTATTTTTTTGGAAGCTTGGCAACCCCTTTCCATCAAAGTGATTTTCGCCAGTCTCTGCTTAGGGCTACATCAACAGCAAACAAACCATAGAGGTAGAACTTGAAACTGCTTTATTGTGTCAAGTTTCAAGGAGCTAGCACAAACCGTCTTTCATTTAGAGTTCCAACTACATGTATCCCTATAGGAGAAAACAGAGTGAAACCTAAAAATGAAAACGGTTACTGAAAACGAACGGTTTAACCTAGAAGAACAATATTTGGTGAGCCAAGTGGTTTAGGTGTACTGATCATTACCTGAAAGAATCATCAAGATTGGGTGAAAAAATGCTTGCTGAGATTTCAGGCAACTCGTAGTTTTTTGGAAGCTTGGCAACCCCTTTCCATCAAAGTGATTTTCGCAAGTCTCTGCTTAGGGCGACATCAACAGCAATCAAACCATAGAGATAGAAGTTGATACTGATCTATTGTGTCAAGTTTCAAGGAGCTAGCACAAACCGTCTTTCATTTAGAGTTTCAAATACATGTATCCCTATAGGAGAAAACAGAGTGAAACCTAAAAATGAAAACGGTTCCTGAAAACGAACGGTTTAACCTAGAAGAACGCAATTTGGTGAGCCAAGTGGTTTTGGTGTACTGATCATTACCTGAAAGAATCATCAAGATTGGGTGAAAAAATGTTTGCTGAGATTTCAGGCAACTCGTAGTTTTTTGGAAGCTTGGCAACCCTTTTCCAACAAAGTGATTTTCGCCAGTCTCTGCTTAGGGCTACAACAACAGCAAACAAACCATGGGGATAGAACTTGAAACTGCTTTATTGTGTCAAGTTTCAAAGAGTTAGCACAAACCGTCTTTCATTTAGAGTTCCAAATACATGTATCACTATAGGAGAAAACAGAGTGAAACCTAAAAATGAAAACGGTTACTGCAAAAGAACGGTTTAACCTAGAAGAACGAAATTTGGTGAGCCAAGTGGTTTTGGTGTACTGATCATTACCTGAAAGAATCATCAAGATTGGGTGAAAAAATGTTTGCTGAGATTTCAGGCAACTCGTAGTTTTTTGGAAGCTTGGCAACCCTTTTCCGTCAAAGTGATTTTCGCCAGTCTCTACTTAGGGCTAAAACAACAGCAAACAAACCATAGAGATAGAACTTGAAACTGCTTTATTGTGTCAAGTTTCAAAGAGCTAGCTCAAACCTTCTTTCATTTAGAGTTCCAAATACATGTATCCCTATAGGAGAAAACAGAGTGAAACCTAAAAATGAAAACGGTTACTGCAAACGAACAGTTTAACCTAGAAGAACGAAATTTGGTGAGCCAAGTGGTTTTGGTGTACTGATCATTACCTGAAAGAATCATCAAGATTGGGTGAAAAAATGTTTGCTGAGATTTTAGGCAACTCGTAGTTTTTCGGAAGCTTGGCAACCCCTTTCAATCAAAGTGATTTTCGCCAGTCTCTGCTTAGGGCTACATCAACAGCAAACAAACCATAGAGATAGAACTTGAAACTGCTTTATTGTGTCAGGTTTCAAAGAGCTAGCACAAACCGTGTTTGATTTAGAGTTCCAAATACATGCATCCATATAGGAGAAAACAGAGTGAAACCTAAAAATGAAAACCGTTACTGCAAACGAAAGGTTTAACCTAGAAGAACGAAATTTGGTGAGCCAAGTGGTTTTGGTGTACTGATCATTACCTGAAAGAATCATCAAGATTGGGTGAAAAAATGTTTGCTGAGATTTCAGGCAACTCGTAGTTTTTTGGAAGCTTGGCAACCCTTTTCCACCAAAGTGATTTTCGCCAGTCTCTGCTTAGGGCTACAACAACAGCAAACAAACCATAGAGATAGAACTTGAAACAGCTTTATTGTGTCAAGTTTAAAAGAGCTAGCTCAAACCTTGTTTCATTTAGAGTTCCAAATACATGTATCCCTATAGGAGAAAACAGAGTGAAACCTAAAAATTAAAACGGTTACTGCAAACGAGCGGTTTAACCTAGAAGAACGAAATTTGGTGATCCAAGTTGTTTTGGTGTACTGATCATTACCTGAAAGAATCATCAAGATAGGGTGAAAAAATGTTTGCTGAGATTTTAGGCAACTCGTTGTTTTTCGGAAGCTTGGCAACCCCTTTCAATCAAAGTGATTTTCGCCAGTCTCTGCTTAGGGCTACATCAACAGCAAACAAACCATAGAGATAGAACTTGAAACTGCTTTATTGTGTCAGGTTTCAAAGAGCTAGCACAAACCGTGTTTGATTTAGAGTTCCAAATACATGCATCCATATAGGAGAAAACAGTGTGAAACATAAAAATGAAAACCGTTACTGCAAACGAAAGGTTTAACCTAGAAGAACGAAATTTGGTGAGCCAAGTGGATTTGGTGTACTGATCATTACCTGAAAGAATCATCAAGATTGGGTGTAAAAATATTTGCTGAGATTTCAGGCAACTTGTAGTTTTTTGGAAGCTTGGCAACCCCTTTCCATAAAAGTGATTTTCGCCAGTTTCTGCTTAGGGCTACATTAACAGCAAACAAACCATAGAGATAGAACTTGAAACTGCTTTATTGTGTCAAGTTTCAAAGAGCTAGCACAAACCGTGTTTGATTTAGAGTTCCAAATACATGTATCCCTATAGGAGAAAACAGAGTGAAACCTAAAAATGAAAACGGTTACTGCAAAAGAACGGTTTTACCTAGAAGAACGAAATTTGGTGAGCCAAGTGGTTTTGGTGTACTGATCATTACCTGAAAGAATCATCAAGATTGGGTGAAAAAATGTTTGCTGAGATTTCAGGCAACTCGTAGTTTTTTGGAAGCTTGGCAACCCCTTTCCATCTAAGTGATTTTCGCCAGTCTCTGCTTAGGGCTACATCAACAGCAAACAAACCATAGAGATAGAACTTGAAACTGCTTTAATGTGTCACGTTTCAAAGAGCTAGCACAAACCGTGTTTGATTTAGAGTTCCAAATACATGTATCCCTATAGGAGAAAACACAGTGAAACCTAAAAATGAAAACGGTTACTGCAATCGAACAGTTTATCCTAGAAGAACGAAATTTGGTGAGCCAAGTGGTTTTAGTGTACTAAACATTACCTGAAAGAATCATCAAGATTGTGTCAAAAAATGTTTGCTGAGATTTCAGGCACCTCGTAGTTTTTTGGAAGCTTGGCAACCCCTTTCCATGAAAGTGATTTTCGCCAGTCTCTGCTTTGGGCTACATCAACAGGAAACAAACCATAGAAATAGAACTTGAAACTGCTTTATTGTGTCATGTTTCAAAGAGCTAGCACAAACCGTGTTTGATTTAGAGTGCCAAATACATGTATTTGTGAAAAACAGAGTGAAAACCTAAAAATGAAAACGGTTACTGCAAACGAACGGTTTAACATAGAAGAACGAAATTTGGTGAGCCAAGTGGTTTTGGTGTACTGATCATTACCTGAAAGAATCATCAAGATTGGGTAAAAAAATGTTTGCTGATATTTCAGGCAAGTCGAAGTTTTTTGGAAGCTTGGCAACCCCTTTCCATCAAAGTGATTTTCGCCAGTCTCTGCTTAGGGCTACATCAAAAGCAAACAAACCATAGAGATAGAACTTGAAACTGCTTTATTGTGTCAAGTTTCAAAGAGCTAGCACAAACCGTGTTTGATTTAGAGTTCCAAATACATGTATCCCTATAGGAGAATACAGAGTGAATCCTAAAAATGTAAGCGGTTACTGAAAACGAACGGTTTAACCTAGGAGAATGAAATTTGGTGAGCCTAGTGGTTTTGGTGTACTGATCATTACCTGAAAGAATCATCAAGTTTGGGTGAAAAAATGTTTGCTGAGATTTCAGGCAACTCGTAGTTTTTTGGAAGCTTGGCAACCCCTTTCCATCAAAGTGATTTTCGCCAGTCTCTGCTTAGGGCTACATCAACAGCATACAAACCATAGACATAGACCTTGAAACTGCGTTATTGTGTCAAGTTTCAAAGAGCTAGCACAAACCGTGTTTGATTTAGAGTTCCAAATACATGTATCCCTATAGGAGAAAACAGAGTGAATCCTAAAAATGAAAACGGTTACTGCAAACGAACGGTTTAACCTACAAGAACGAAATTTGGTGATCCAAGTGGTTTTAATGTACTGATCATTACCTGAAAGAATCATCAAGATTGGGTGAAAAAATGTTTGCTGAGATTTCAGGCAACTCGTAGTTTTTTGGAAGCTTGGCAACCCCTTTCCATTAAAGTGATTTTCCCCAGTCTCTGCTTAGGGCTACATCAACAGCAAACAAACCATAGAGATAGAACTTGAAACTGCTTTATTGTGTCAAGTTTCAAAGAGTTAGCACAAACCGTCTTTCATTTAGAGATCCAAATACATGTATCCCTATAGGAGAAAACAGAGTGAAACCTAAAAATGAAAACGGTTACTGCAAAAGAACGGTTTAACCTAGAAGAACGAAATTTGGTTAGCCAAGTGGTTTTGGTGTACTGATCATTACCTGAAAGAATCATCAAGATTGGGTGAAAAAATGTTTGCTGAGATTTCAGGCAACTCGTAGTTTTTTGGAAGCTTGGCAACCCTTTTCCATCAAAGTGATTTTCGCCAGTCTCTACTTAGGGCTACAACAACAGCAAACAAACCATAGAGATAGAACTTGAAACTGCGTTATTGTGTCAAGTTTCAAAGAGTTAGCACAAACCGTGTTTGATTTATAGTTCCAAATACATGTATCCCTATAGGAGAAAACAGAGTGAAACCTAAAAATGAAAACGGTTACTGCAAACGAACGGTTTAACCTAGAAGAACGAAATTTGGTGAGCCAAGTGGTTTTGGTGTACTGATCATTACCTGAAAGAATCATCAAGATTGGGTGAAAAAATTTTTGCTGAGATTTCAGGCAACTCGTAGTTTTTTGGAAGCTTGGCAACCCCTTTCCATCAAAGTGATTTTCGCCAGTCTCTGCTTAGGGCTACATCAACAGCAAACAAACTGTAGAGATAGAACTTGAAACTGCTTTATTGTGTCAAGTTCCAAAGAACTAGCACAAACCGTGTTTGATTTAGAGTTCCAAATACATGTATCCCTATAGGAGAAAACAGAGTGAAACCTCAAAATGAATACGGTTACTGCAAACGAACGGTTTAACCTAGAAGAACGAAATTTGGTGAGCTACGTGTTTTTGGTGTACTGATCATTACCTAAATAATCATCAAGATTGGGTCAAAAAATGTTTGCTGAGATTTCAGACATCTCGTATTTTTTTGGAAGCTTGCAACCCCTTTCCATCAAAGTGATTTTCGCCAGTCTCTGCTTAGGGCTACATCAACAGCAAACAAACCATAGAGGTAGAACTTGAAACTGCTTTATTGTGTCAAGTTTCAAGGAGCTAGCACAAACCGTCTTTCATTTAGAGTTCCAACTACATGTATCCCTATAGGAGAAAAAAGAGTGAAACCTAAAAATGAAAACGGTTACTTCAAACGAACGGTTTAACCTAGAAGAACGAAATTTGGTGATCCAAGTGGTTTTGGTGTACTGATCATTACCTGAAAGAATCATCAAGATTGGGTGAAAAAATTTTTGCTGAGATTTCAGGCAACTCGTAGTTTTTTGGAAGCTTGGCAACCCCTTTCCATTAAGTGATTTTCGCCAGTCTCTGCTTAGGGCTACATCAACAGCAAACAAACCATAGAAATAGTACTGAAACTGCTTTATTATGTCAAGTTCAAATAGCTAGCACAAACCGTGTTTGATTTAGAGTTCCAAATACATATATCCCTATAGGAGAAAATAGAGTGAAACCGAAAAATGAAAATGGTTACTGCAAACGAACGGTTTAACCTAGAAGAACGAAATTGGGTGAGCCAAGTGGTTTTGGTGTACTGATCATTACCTGAAAGAATCATCAAGATTGGGTGAAAAAATGTTTGCTGAGATTTCAGGCAACTCGTAGTTTTTTGAAAGCTTGGCAACCCCCTTCCATAAAAGTGATTTTCGACAGGCACTGCTTAGGGCTACATCAACAGCAAACAAACCATAGAGATAGAACTTGAAACTGCTTTATTGTGTCAAGTTTCAAGGAGCTAGCACAAACCGTCTTTAATTTAGAGTTCCAACTACATGTATCCCTATAGGAGAAAACAGAGTGAAACCTAAAAATGAAAACGGTTACTGAAAACGAACGGTTTAACCTAGAAGAACAATATTTGGTGAGCCAAGTGGTTTAGGTGTACTGATCATTACCTGAAAGAATCATCAAGATTGGGTGAAAAAATGTTTGCTGAGATATCAGGCAACTCGTAGTTTTTTGGAAGCTTGGCAACCCCTTTCCATCAAAGTGATTTTCGCAAGTCTCTGCTTAGGGCGACATCAACAGCAATCAAACCATAGAGATAGAAGTTGATACTGATCTATTGTGTCAAGTTTCAAGGAGCTAGCACAAACCGTCTTTCATTTAGAGTTTCAAATACATGTATCCCTATAGGAGAAAACAGAGTGATACCGAAAAATGAAAACGGTTACTGCAAACGAACGGTTTAACCTAGAAGAACAATATTTGGTGAGCCAAGTTGTTTTGGTGTACTGATCATTACCTGAAAGAATCATCAAGATTGGGTGAAAAAATTTTTGCTGAGATTTCAGGCAACTCGTAGTTTTTTGGAAGCTTGGCAACCCCTTTCCATCAAAGTGATTTTCGCCAGTCTCTGCTTAGGGCTACATCAACAGCAAACAAACCATAGAGATAGAACTTGAAACTGCTTTATTGTGTCAAGTTTCAAAGAGCTAGCACAAACCGTCTTTCATTTAGAGTTCCAAATACATGTATCCCTATAGGAGAAAACAGAGTGAAACCTAAAAATGAAAACGGTTACTGCAAACGAACGGTTTAACCTAGAAGAACGAAATTTGGTGAGCCAAGTGGTTTTGGTGTACTGATCATTACTTGAAAGAATCATCAAGATTGGGTGAAAAAATGTTTTCTGAGATTTCAGGCAACTCGTAGTTTTTTGGAAGCTTGGCAACCCCTTTCCATCAAAGTGATTTTCGCCAGTCTCTGCTTAGGGCTACATCAACAGCAAACAAACCATAGAGATAGAACTTGAAACTGCTGTATTGTGTCAAATTTCAAAGAGTTAGCTCAAACCGTGTTTCATTTAGAGTTTCAAATACATGTATCCCTATAGGAGAAAACAGAGTGAAACCTAAAAATGAAAACGGTTACTGAAAACGAACGGTTTAACCTAGAAGAACGAAATTTGGTGAGCCAAGGGGTTTTGCTGCACTGATCATTACCTGAAAGAATCATCAAGATTGGGTGAACAAATGTTTGCTGAGATTTCAGGCAACTCGTAGTTTTTTGGAAGCTTGGCAACCCCTTTTCATTAAAGTGATTTTCCCCAGTCTCTGCTTAGGGCTACATCAACAGCAAACAAACTATAGAAACAGAACTTGAAACTGCTTTATTGTGTCAAGTTTTAAAGAGCTAGCACAAAAAGTGTTTGATTTAGAGTTCAAAATACATGTATCCCTATAGGAGAAAATAGAGTGAAACCTTAAAATGAAAACGATTATTGCAAACGAACGGTTTAACCTAGAAGAACGAAATTTGGTGAGCCAAGTGGTTTTGGTGTACTGATCATTACCTGAAAGAATCATCAAGATTGGGTCAAAAAATGTTTGCTGAGATTTCTGGCAACTCGTAGTTTTTTGGAAGCTTGGCAACCCCTTTCCATCAAAGTGATTTTCGCCAGTCTCTGCTTAGGGCTACATCAACAGCAAACAAACTGTAGAGATAGAACTTGAAACTGCTTTATTGTGTCAAGTTCCAAAGAGCTAGCACAAACCGTGTTTGATTTAGAGTTCCAAATACATGCATCCCTATAGGAGAAAACAGAGTAAAACCTCAAAATGAATACGGTTACTGAAAACGAACGGTTTAACCTAGAAGAACGAAATTTGGTGAGCTAAGTGTTTTTGGTGTACTGATCATTACCTAAATAATCATCAAGATTGGGTCAAAAAATGTTTGCTGAGATTTCAGACAACTCGTATTTTTTTGGAAGCTTGGCAACCCCTTTCCATCAAAGTGATTTTCGCCAGTCTCTGCTTAGGGCTACATCAACAGCAAACAAACCATAGAGATAGAACTTGAAACTGCTTTATTGTGTCAAGTTTCAAAGAGCTAGCACAAACCGTCTTTCATTTAGAGTTCCAAATACATGTATCCCTATAGGAGAAAACAGAGTGAAACCTAAAAATGAAAAAGGTTACTGCAAACGAACGGTTTAACCTAGAAGAACGAAATTTGGTGAGCCAAGTGGATTTGGTGTACTGATCATTACCTGAAAGAATCATCAAGATTTGGTGAAAAAATGTTTGCTGAGATTTCAGGCAACTCGTAGTTTTTTGGAAGCTTGGCAACCCCTTTCCATCAAAGTGATTTTCGCCAGTCTCTGCTTAGGGCTACAACAACAGCAAAGAAACCATAGAGATAGAACTTGAAACTGCTTTATTGTGTCAAGTTTCAAAGAGCTAGCACAAACCGTGTTTGATTTAGAGTTCCAAATACATGTATCCCTGTAGGAGAAAACAGAGTGAAACCTAAAAATGAAAACGGTTACTGCAAACGAATGGTTTTACCTAGAAGAACGAAATTTGGTGAGCCAAGTGGTTTTGGTGTACTGATCATTACCTGAAAGAATCATCAAGATTGGGTGAAAAAATGTTTGCTAAGATTTCAGGAAACTTAGTTTTTTGGAAGCTTGGAAACCCCTTTCCATCAAAGTGATTTTCGCCTGTCTCTGCTTAGGGCTACATCAACAGCAAACAAACCATAGAGATAGAACTTGAAACTGCTTTATTGTGTCAAGTTTCAAGGAGCTAGCACAGACCGTGTTTGATTTAGAGTTCCAAATACATGTATCCCTATAGGAGAAAACAGAGTGAAACCTAAAAATGAAAACGGTTACTGCAAACGAACGGTGTAACCTAGAAGAACGAAATTTGGTGAGCCAAGTGGTTTTTGTGTACTGATCATTACCTGAAAGAATCATCAAGATATGGTGAAAAAATGTTTGCTGAGATTTCAGGCAACTCGTAGTTTTTTGCAAGCTTGGCAACCCCTTTCCATCAAAGTGATTTTCGCCAGTCTCTGCTTAGGGCTACATCAACAGCAAACAAACCATAGAGATAGAACTTGAAACTGCTTTATTGTGTCAAGTTTCAAGAAGCTAGCACAAACCGTGTTTGATTTAGAGTTCCAAATACATGTATCACTATAGGAGAAAACAGAGTGAAACCTAAAAATTAAAAAGGTTACTGCAAACGAACGGTTTAACCTAAAAGAACGAAATTTGGTGAGCCAAGTTGTTTTGGTGTACTGATCATTACCTGAAAGAATCATCAAGATTGGGTCAAAAAATGTTTGCTGAGATTTCAGGCAACTCGTAGTCTTTTGCAAGCTTGGCAACCTATTTCCATCAAAGTGATTTTCGCCAGTCTGTGCTTAGGGCTACATCAACAGCAAACAAACTGTAGAGATAGAACTTGAAACTGCTTTATTGTGTCAAGTTCCAAAGAGCTAGCACAAACCGTGTTTGATTTAGAGTTCCAAATACATGTATCCCTATAGGAGAAAACAGAGTGAAACCTCAAAATGAATACGGTTACTGAAAACGAACGGTTTAACCTAGAAGAACGAAATTTGGTGAGCTAAGTGTTTTTGGTGTACTGATCATTACCTAAATAATCATCAAGATTGGGTCAAAAAATGTTTGCTGAGATTTCAGGCAACTCGTAGTTTTTTGGAAGCTTGGAAACCCCTTTCCATCAAAGTGATTTTCGCCAGTCTCTGCTTAGGGCTACAACAACAGCAAAGAAACCATAGAGATAGAACTTGAAACTGCTTTATTGTGTCAAGTTTCAAAAGCTAGCACAAACCGTGTTTGATTTAGAGTTCCAAATACATGTATCCCTGTAGGAGAAAACAGAGTGAAACCTAAAAATGAAAACGGTTACTGCAAACGAATGGTTTAACCTAGAAGAACGAAATTTGGTGACCAAGTGGTTTTGGAGTACTGATCATTACCTGAAAGAATCATCAAGATTGGGTGAAAAAATGTTTGCTAAGATTTCAGGAAACTCTTAGTTTTTTGAAAGCTTGGAAACCCCTTTCCATCAAAGTGATTTTCGCCTGTCTCTGCTTAGGGCTACATCAACAGCAAACAAACCATAGAGATAGAACTTGAAACTGCTTTATTGTGTCAAGTTTCAAGAAGCTAGCACAGACCATGTTTGATTTAGAGTTCCAAATACATGTATCCCTATAGGAGAAAACAGAGTGAAACCTAAAAATGAAAACGGTTACTGCAAACGAACGGTGTAACCTAGAAGAACGAAATTTGGTGAGCCAAGTGGTTTATGTGTACTGATCATTACCTGAAAGAATCATCAAGATTGGGTGAAAAAATGTTTGCTGAGATTTCAGGCAACTCGTAGTTTTTTGCAAGCTTGGCAACCCCTTTCCATCAAAGTGATTTTCGCCAGTCTCTGCTTAGGGCTACATCAGCAGCAAACAAACCATAGAGATAGAACTTGAAACTGCTTTATTGTGTCAAGTTTCAAGAAGCTAGCACAAACCGTGTTTGATTTAGAGTTCCAAATACATGTATCACTATAGGAGAAAACAGAGTGAAACCTAAAAATTAAAAAGGTTACTGCAAATGAACGGTTTAACCTAAAAGAACGAAATTTGGTGAGCCAAGTTGTTTTGGTGTACTGATCATTACCTTAAAGAATCATCAAGATTGGGTCAAAAAATGTTTGCTGAGATTTCAGGCAACTCGTAGTCTTTTGCAAGCTTGGCAACCTATTTCCATCAAAGTGATTTTCGCCTGTCTCTGCTTAGGGCTACATCAACAGCAAACAAACCGTAGAGATAGAACTTGAAACTGCTTTATTGTGTCAAGTTTCAAAGAGCTAGCACAAACCGTGTTTGATTTAGAGTTCCAAATACATGTATCCCTATAGGAGAAAACAGAGTGAAACCTAAAAATGAAAACGGTTACTGCAAACGAACGGTTTAATCTAGAAGAACGAAATTTGGTGAGCCAAGTGGTTTTAATGTACTGATCATTACCTGAAAGAATCTTCAAGATATGGTGAAAAAATGTTTGCTGAGATTTCAGGCAACTCGTAGTTTTTTGGAAGCTTGGCAACCCCTTTCCATCAAAGTGATTTTCGCCAGTCTCTGCTTAGGGCTACAACAGTAGCAAACAAACCATAGAGATAGAACTTGAAACTGCTTTATTGTGTCAAGTTTCAAAGAGCTAGCACAAACCGTGTTTGATTTAGAGTTCCAAATACATGAATCCGTATAGGAGAAAACAGGGTGAAACCTAAAAATGAAAACGGTTACTGCAAACGAACGGTTTAACCTAGAAGAACTAAATTTGGTGAGACAAGTGGTTTTGGTGTACTGATCATTACCTGAAAAAATCATCAAGATATGGTGAAAAAATGTTTGCTGAGATTTCAGGCAACTCGTAGTTTTTTGCAAGCTTGGCAACCCCTTTCATCAAAGTGATTTTCGCCAGTCTCTGCTTAGGGCTACATCAACAGCAAACAAACCATAGAGATAGAATTTGAAACTGCTTTATTGTGTCAAGTTTCAAGAAGCTAACACAAACCGTGTTTGATTTAGAGTTCTAAATACATGTATCCCTATAGGAGAAAACAGAGTGAAACCTAAAAATTAAAAAGGTTACTGAAAACGAACGGTTTAACCTAGAAGAACGAAATTTGGTGAGCCAAGTTGTTTTGGTGTACTGATCATTACCTGAAAGAATCATCAAGATTGGGTGAAAAAATGTTTGCTGAGATTTCAGGCAACTCGTAGTCTTTTGCAAGCTTGGCAACCTATTTCCATCAAAGTGATTTTCGCCAGTCTCTGCTTAGGGCTACATCAACAGCAAACAAACCATAGAGATAGAACTTGAAACTGCTTTATTGTGTCAAGTTTCAAAGAGCTAGCACAAACCGTGTTTCATTTAGAGTTCCAAATACATGTATCCCTATAGGAGAAAACAGCGTGAAACCTAAAAATGAAAACGGTTACTGCAAACGAACGGTTTAACCTGGAAGAACGAAATTTGGTGAGCCAAGTGGTTTTGGTCTACTGATCATTAACTGAAAGAATCATCAAGATATGGTGAAAAAATGTTTGCTGAGATTTCAGGCAACTCGTAGTTTTTTGGAAGCTTGGCAACCCCGTTCAATCAAAGGGATTTTCGCCAGTCTCTGCTTAGGGCTACATCAACAGCAAACAAACCATAAAGAAAGAACTTGAAACTCTTTATTGTGTCAAGTTTCAAAGAGCTAGCACAAACCGTGTTTGATTTAGGGTTCCAAATACATGTATCCCTATAGGAGAAAACAGAGTGAAACCTAAAAATGAAAACGGTTACTGCAAACGAACGGTTTAACCTAGAAGAACGAAATTTGGTGAGCCAAGTGGTTTTAATGTACTGATAATTACCTGAAAGAATGATAAAGATTGGGTGAAAAAATGTTTGCTGAGATTACAGGCAACTCGTAGTTTTTTGGAAGCTTGGCAACCCCTTTTCATCAAAGTGATTTTCGCCAGTCTCTACTTAGGGCTACATCAACAGCAAACAAACCATAGAGATAGAACTTGAAACTGCTTTATTGTGTCAAGTTTCAAAGAGCTAGCACAAACCGTGTTTGATTTAGAGTTCCAAATACATGTATCCCTATAGGAGAAAACAGAGTGAAACCTAAAAATGAAAACGGTTACTGCAAACGAACGGTTTAACCTAGAAGAACGAAATTTGGTGAGCCAAGTGGTTTTGGTGTACTGATCATTACCTGAAAGAATCATCAAGATTGGGTGAAAAAATGTTTGCTGAGATTTCAGGCAACTCGTAGTCTTTTGCAAGCTTGGCAACCTATTTCCATCAAAGTAATTTTCGCCAGTCTCTGCTTAGGGGTACATCAACAGCAAACAAACCATAGAGATAGAACTTGAAACTGCTTTATTGTGTCAAGTTTCAAAGAGCTAGCACAAACCGTGTTTGATTTAGAGTTCCAAATACATGTAACCCCCGCCTATAGGAGAAAACAGAGTGAAACCTAAAAATGAAAACGGTTACTGCAAACGAACGGTTTATCCTAAAAGAACGAAATTTGGTGAGCCAAGTGGTTTTGCTGTACTGATCATTACCTGAAAGAATCTTCAAGATATGGTGAAAAAATGTTTGCTGAGATTTCAGGCAACTCGTAGTTTTTTGGAAGCTTGGCAACCCCTTTCCATCAAAATGATTTTCGCCAGTCTCTGCTTAGGGCTACATCAACATCAAACAAACCATGGAGATAGAACTTGAAACTGCTTTATTGTGTCAAGTTTCAAAGAGCTAGCACAAACCGTGTTTGATTTAGAGTTCAAAATACATGTATCCGTATAGGAGAAAACAGAGTGAAACCTAAAAATGAAAACGGTTACTGCAAACGAACGGTTTAACCTAGAAGAACGAAATTTGGTGAGCCAAGTGGTTTTGGTGTACTGATCATTACCTGAAAGAATCATCAAGATTGGGTGAAAAAATTTTTGCTGAGATTTCAGGAAACTCGTAGTTTTTTGGAAGCTTGGCAACCCCTTTCCATCAAAGTGATTTTCGCCAGTCTCTGCTTAGGGCTACATCAACAGCAAACAAACCATAGAGATAGAACTTGAAACTGCTTTATTGTGTCAAGTTTCAAAGAGCTAGCACAAACCGTGTTTGATTTAGAGTTCCAAATACATGTATCCGTATAGGAGAAAACAGAGTGAAACCTAAAAATGAAACCGGTTACTGCAAACGAACGGTTTAACCTAGAAGAACGAAATTTGGTGAGCCAAGTGGTTTTAATGTACTGATCATTACCTGAAAGAATCATCAAGATATGGTGAAAAAATGTTTGCTGAGATTTCAGGCAACTCGTAGTTTTTTGGAAGCTTGGCAACCCCTTTCCATCAAAGTGATTTTTGCCAGTCTCTGCTTAGGGCTACATCAATAGCAAACAAATCATAGAGATAGAACTTTAAACTGCTTTATTGTGTCAAGTTTCAAAGAGCTAGCACAAACCGTGTTTCATTTAGAGTAACAAATACATGTATGCATATAGGAGAAAACAGAGTGAAACCTAAAAATGAAAACGGTTACTGCAAACGAACGGTTTAACCTAGAAGTACGAAATTTGGTGAGCCAAGTGGTTTTGGTGTACTGATCATTACCTGAAAGAATCATTAAGATATGGTGAAAAAATGTTTGCTGAGATTTCAGGCAACTCGTAGTTTTTTGAAAGCTTGGCAACCCCTTTCCATCAAAGTGATTTTCGCCCTTCTCTGCATAGGGGTACATCAACATCAAACAAACCATGGAGATAGAACTTGAAACTGATTTATTGTGTCAAGTTTCAAGGAGCTAGCACAAACCGTGTTTGATTTAGAGTTCCAAATACATGCATCACTATAGGAGAAAACAGAGTGAAACCTAAAAATGTAAACGGTTACTGCAAACGCACGGTTTAACCTAGAAGAACGAAATTTGGGGAGCCAAGTGGTTTTGGTGTACTGATCATTACCTGAAAGAATCATCATGATATGGTGAAAAAACGTTTGCTGAGATTTCAGGCAACTCGTAGTTTTTTGCAAGCTTGGCAAACCCTTTCCTTCAAAGTGATTTTCGCCAGTCTCTGCTTAGGGCTACATCAACAGCAAACAAACCATAGAGATAGAACTTGAAACTGCTTTATTGTGTCAAGTTTCAAAGAGCTAGCACAAACCGTCTTTCATTTAGAGTTCCAAATACATGTATCCCTATAGGAGAAAACAGAGTGAAACCTAAACATGTAAACGGTTACTGCAAACGAACGGTTTAACCTAGAAGAACGAAATTTGGTGAGCCAAGTGGTTTTGGTGTACTGATAATTACCTGAAAGAATCATCAAGATATGGTGAAAAAATGTTTGCTGAGATTTCAGGCAACTCGTAGTTTTTGGAAGCTTGGCAACCCCTTTCCATCAAAGTGATTTTCGCCAGTCTCTGCTTAGGGCTACATCAACAGCAAACAAACCATAGAGATAGAACTTGAAACTGCTTTATTGTGTCAAGTTTCAAGGAGCTAGCACAAACCGTGTTTTATTTAGAGTTCCAAATACATGTATCACTATAGGAGAAAACAAAGTGAAACCTAAAAATGAAAACGGTTACTGTAAACGAACGGTTTAACCTAAAAGAATGAAATTTGGTGAGCCAAGTGGGATTGGTGTACTGATCATTACGTGAAAGAATCATCAAGATTGGGTGAAAAAATGTTTCCTGAGATTTCAGGCCAATCGTAGTTTTTTGGAACCTTGGCAACCCCTCTCCAGTAAAGTGATTTTCGCCAGTCCCTGCTTAGGGCTACATTAACAGCCAAAAAACCATACAGATAGAACTTGAAACTGCTTTATTCTGTCAAGTTTCAAAGAGCTAGCACAAACCGTGTTTGATTTAGAGTTTCAAATACATGTATCCGTATAGCAGAAAACAGAGTGAAACATAAAAATTATAACGGTTACTGCAAACGATCGGTTTAACCTAGAAGAACGAAATTTGGTGAGCCAAGTGGGATTAGTGTACTGATCATTACCTGAAAGTATCATCAAGATTGGATGAAAAAATGTTTCCTGAGATTTCAGGCCAATCGTAGTTTATTGGAAGCTTCGCAACCCCTCTCCAGGAAAGTGATTTTCATCAGTCCCTGCTTAGGGTACATCAAAAACAAACAATCCTTAGAGATAAAACTTGAAACTGCTTTATTGTGGCAAGTTTCAAAGAGCTAGCAGAAACCGTGTTTGATTTAGAGTTCTAAATACATGTATCCGTATAGGAGAAAACAGAGTGAAACCTAAAAATGAAAACGGTTACTGCAAACGAACGGTTTAACCTAGAAGAACGAAATTTGGTGATACAAGTGGGATTGGTGTACTGATCATTACCTGAAAGTATCATCAAGATTGGGTGAAAAATGTTTTCTGAGATTTCAGGCCAATCGTAGTTTTTTGGTAGCCTGGCAACCCCTCTCTAGGAAAGTGATTTTCGCCAGTCTCTGCTTAGGGCTACAAAAACAGCAAACAAACCAAAGAGAAAGAACTTAAAACTCCTTTATTGTGTCAAGTTTCAAAAGGTAGCACAAACCGTGTTTGATTTAGAGTTCCAAATACATGTATCCGTATAGGAGAAATCAGAGTAAAACCTAAAAATGAAAACGGTTACTGCAAACAAACGGTTTAACTTAGAAGAACGAAATTTGGTGAGCCAATGGGATTGGTGTACTGATCATTTTCTGAAAGTATCATCAAGATTGGGTGAAAAAATATTTGCTGAGATTTCAGGCAAATCGTAGTTTTTTGGAAGCTTGGCAACCCCTCTCCAGGAATGTGATTTATGCCAGTCTCTGCTTAGGGCTACAAAAACAGCAAACAAACCATAGAGAAAGAACTTGAAACTGCTTTATTGTGTCAAGATTCAAAGAGCTAGCAAAAACCATGTGTGATTTAGAATTCCAAATACATGTATCCGTATAGGAGAAATCAGAGTGAAACATAAAAATGAAAACGGTTACTGCAAACGAACGGTTTAACCTAGAAGAACGAAATTTGGTGAGCCAAGTGGGATTGGTGTACTGATCATTACCTGAAAGTATCATCAAGATTGGGTGAAAAAATGTTTGCTGAGATTTCAGGCAAATCGTAGTTTTTGGAATCTTGGCAACCCCTTTTCAGGAAAGTGATTTTCGCCAGTCTCTGCTTAGGGCTACATCAACAGCAAACAAACCATAGAGATAGAACTTGAAACTGCTTTATTGTGTCAAGTTTCAAAGAGCTAGCACAAACCGTGTTTGATTTAGAGTTCCAAATACATGTATCTGTATAGGAGAAACAGAGTGAAACCTAAAAATGAAAACGGTTACTGCAAACGAACGGTTTAACCTAGAAGAACGAAATATGGTGAGCCAAGTGAAATTGTTGTAGTGACCATTACCTGAAAGTATTATCAAGATTGAGTAAAAAAATGTTTTCTGAGATTTCAGGCCAATCGTAGTTTTTTGGAAGCTTGGCAACCCCTCTCCAGGAAAGTGATTTTCGCCAGTCTCTGATTAGGGCTACATCAACAGCAAACAAACCATAGAGATAGAACTTGAAACTGCTTTATTGTGTCAAGTTTCAAAGAGCTAGCACAAACCGTGTTTGATTTAGAGTTCCAAATACATGTATCCGTATTGGAGAAAACAGAGTGAAACCTAAAAATGAAAATGGTTACTGCAAACGAACGGTTTAACCTAGAAGAACGAAATTTGGTGAGCCAAGTAGGATTGGTGTTCTGATCATTACATGAAAGTATCATCAAGATTGATTGAAAAAATGTTTCCTTAGATTTCAGGCCAATCTTAGTTTTTTGGAAGCTTGGCAACCCCTCTCCAGGAAAGTGATTTTTGCCAGGTTCTGCTTAGGGCTCCATCAACAGCAAACAAACCATAGAGATAGAACTTGAAACTGCTTTATTGTGTCAAGTTTCAAACAGCTAGCACAAACCGTGTTTGATTTTGAGTTCCAAATACATGTATCTGTATAGGAGAAACAGAGTGAAACCTAAAAATGAAAACGGTTATTGCAAACGAACGGTTTAACCTAGAAGAACAAAATA
The DNA here is from genome assembly GCF_052094955.1 of Ictidomys tridecemlineatus. Lineage (NCBI taxonomy): Eukaryota > Metazoa > Chordata > Mammalia > Rodentia > Sciuridae > Ictidomys > Ictidomys tridecemlineatus. The sequence continues at coordinate 63,833 of NW_027522534.1, read as the reverse complement.
TGGTGAGCCAAGTGAAATTGTTGTAGTGACCATTACCTGAAAGTATCATCAAGATTGGGTAAAAAAATGTTTTCTGAGATTTCAGGCCAATCGTAGTTTTTTGGAAGCTTGGCAACCCCTTTACAGGAAAGTGATTTTCGCCAGTGTCTGCTTAGAGCTCCATCAACAGCAAACAAACCATAGAGATAGAACTTGAATCTGCTTTATTGTGTCAAGTTTCAAAGAGCTAGCACAAACCGTGTTTTATTTAGAGTTCCAAATACATGTATTTGTATAGCAGAAAACAGAGTGAAACCTAAAAATGAAAACTGTTACTGCTAACGAACGGTTTAACATAGAATAACGAAATTTGGTGAGCC
>NW_027522534.1:0-63274 GCF_052094955.1 Ictidomys tridecemlineatus | reverse complement strand
CTAGCACAAACCGTCTTTCATTTAGAGTTCCAAATACATGTATCACTATAGGAGAAAACAGAGTGAAACCTAAAAATTAAAAGGTTACTGCAAACGAACGGTTTAACCTAGAAGAACGAAATTTGGTGAGCCAAGTGGTTTTGGTGTACTGATCATTACCTGAAAGAATCATCAAGATTGGGTGAAAAAATGTTTGCTGAGATTTCAGGCAACTCGTAGTTTTTTGGAAGCTTGGCAACCCCTTTCCATCAAAGGGATTTTCGCCAGTCTCTGCTTAGGGCTACATCAACAGCAAACAAACCATAAAGATAGAACTTGAAACTGCTTTATTGTGTCAAGTTTCAAAGAGCTAGCACAAACCGTGTTTGATTTAGGGTTCCAAATACATGTATCCCTATAGGAGAAAACAGAGTGAAACCTAAAAATGAAAACGGTTAATGCAAACGAATGGTTTAACCTAGAAGAACGAAATTTGGTGAGCCAAGTGGTTTTAATGTACTGATAATTACCTGAAAGAATGATAAAGATTGGGTGAAAAAATGTTTGCTGAGATTACAGGCAACTCGTAGTTTTTTGGAAGCTTGGCAACCCCTCTTCATCAAAGTGATTTTCGCCAGTCTCTGCTTAGGGCTACATCAACAGCAAACAAACCATAGAGATAGAACTTGAAACTGCTTTATTGTGTCAAGTTTCAAAGAGCTAGCACAAACCGTGTTTGATTTAGAGTTCCAAATACATATATCCCTATAGGAGAAAACAGAGTGAAACCTAAAAATGAAAACGGTTACTGCAAACGAACGGTTTAACCTAGAAGAACGAAATGTGGTGAGCCAAGTGGTTTTGGTGTACTGATCATTACCTGAAAGAATCATCAAGATTGGGTGAAAAAATGTTTGCTGAGATTTAAGGCAACTCGTGTTCTTTTGCAAGCTTGGCAACCTATTTCCATCAAAGTGATTTCGCCAGTCTCTGCTTAGGGGTACATCAACAGCAAACAACCCATAGAGATAGAACTTGAAACTGCTTTATTGTATCAAGTTTCAAAGAGCTATCACAAACCGTGTTTGATTTAGAGTTCCAAATACATGTAACCCCCCCCCAATAGGAGAAACAGAGTGAAACCTAAAAATGAAAACGGTTACTGCAAACGAACGGTTAAACCTAGAAGAACGAAATTTGGTGAGTCAAGTGGTTTTGCTGTACTGATCATTACCTGAAAGAATCATCAAGATATGGTGAAAAAATGTTTGCTGAGATTTCAGGCAACTCGTAGTTTTTGGAAGCTTGGCAACCCCTTTCCATCAAAATGATTTTCGCCAGTCTCTGCTTAAAGCTACATCAACATCAAAACAAACCATGCGGATAGAACTTGAATCTGCTTTATTGTGTCAAGTTTCAAAGAGCTAGCACAAACGTGTTTGATTTAGAGTTCAAAATACATGTATCCGTATAGGAGAAAACAGAGTGAAACCTAAAATGAAAACGGTTACTGCAAACGAACAGTTTAACCTAGAAGAACGAAATTTGGTGAGCCAAGTGGTTTTGGTGTACTGATCATTACCTGAAAGAATCATCAAGATATGGTGAAAAAATGTTTGCTGAGATTTCAGGCAACTCGTAGTTTTTGGAAGCTTGGCAACCCCTTTCCATCAAAGTGATTTTCGCCAGTCTCTGCTTAGTGCTACATCAACACCAAACAAAACATAGAGAGATAACTTGAAACTGATTTATTGTGTCAAGTTTCAAAGAGCTAGCACAAACCGTGTTTGATTTAGAGTTCCAAATACATGTATCCCTATAGGAGAAACAGAGTGAAACCTAAAAATGAAAACGGTTACTGCAAACGAACAGATTAACTTAGAAGAAGGAAATTTGGTGAGCCTAGTGGTTTTGGTGTACTGATCATTACCTGAAAGAATCATCAAGATTGGGGTGAAAAAATGTTTGCTGAGGTTTCAGGCAACTCGTAGTTTTTTGGAAGCTTGGCAACCCCTTTCCATCAAAGTGATTTTCGCCAGTATCTGCTTAGGGCTACATCAACAGCAAACAAACCATAGAGATAGAACTTGAAACTGTTTTATTGTGTCAAGTTTCAAGGAGCTAGCACAAACCGTGTTTGATTTAGAGTTCCAAATACATGTATCCCTGTAGGAGAATACAGAGTGAAACCTAAAAATGTAAACGCTTACTGCAAACGAACGGTTTAACCTAGGAGAACGAAATTTGGTGAGCCTAGTGGTTTTGGTGTACTGATCATTACCTGAAAGAATCATCAAGATATGGTGAAAAAATGTTTGCTGAGATTTCAGGCAACTCCTAGTTTTTTGGATGTTTGGCAACCCCTTTCCATCAAAGTGATTTTCGCCAGTCTCTGCTTAGGGCTACAACAACAGCAAAGAAACCATAGAGATAGAACTTGAAACTGCTTTATTGTGTCAAGTTTCAAAGAGCTAGCACAAACCGTGTTTGATTTAGAGTTCCAAATACATGTATCCCTGTAGGAGAAAACAGAGTGAAACCTAAAAATGAAAACGGTTACTGCAAACGAATGGTTTAACCTAGAAGAAGGAAATTTGGTGAGCCAAGTGGTTTTGGTTTACTGATCATTACCTGAAAGAATCATCAAGATTGGGTGAAAAAATGTTTGCTAAGATTACAGGAAACTCTTAGTTTTTTGGAAGCTTGGAAACCCCTTTCCATCAAAGTGATTTTCGCCTGTCTCTGCTTAGGGCTACATCAACAGCAAACAAACCATAGAGATAGAACTTGAAACTGCTTTATTGTGTCAAGTTTCAAGGAGCTAGCACAGACCGTGTTTGATTTAGAGATCCAAATACATGTATCCCTATAGGAGAAAACAGAGTGAAACCTAAAAATGAAAACGGTTACTGCAAACGAACGGTTTAACCTAGAAGAACGAAATTTGGTGAGCCAAGTGGTTTTTGTGTACTGATCATTACCTGAAAGAATCATCAAGATATGGTGAAAAAATGTTTGCTGAGATTTCAGGCAACTCGTAGTTTTTTGCAAGCTTGGCAACCCCATTCCATCAAAGTGATTTTCGCCAGTCTCTGCTTAGGTCTACATCAACAGCAAACAAACCATAGAGATAGAACTAGAAACTGCTTTATTGTGTCAAGTTTCAAGAAGCTAGCACAAACCGTGTTTGATTTAGAGTTCCAAATACATGAATCCCTATAGGAGAAAACAGAGTGAAACCTAAAATTAAAAAGGTTACTGCAAACGAACGGTTTTACCTAAAAGAACGAAATTTGGTGAGCCAAGTTGTTTTGGTGTACTGATCATTACCTGAAAGAATCATCAAGATTGGGTCAAAAAATGTTTGCTGAGATTTCAGGCAACTCCTAGTCTTTTGCAAGCTTGGCAACCTATTTCCATCAAAGTGATTTTCGACAGTCTCTGCTTAGGGCTACATCAACAGCAAACAAACCATAGAGATAGAACTTGAAACTGCTTTATTGTGTCAAGTTTCAAAGAGCTAGCACAACCGTGTTTGATTTAGAGTTCCAAATACATGTATCCGTATAGGAGAAAACAGAGTGAACCTAAAAATGAAAACGGTTACTGCAAACGAACGGTTTAACCTTGAAGAACAAAATTTGGTGAGCCAAGTGGTTTTGGTGTACTGATCATTACCTGAAAGAATCATCAAGATATGGTGAAAAAATGTTTGCTGAGATTTCAGGCAACTCGTAGTTTTTTGCAAGCTTGGCAACCCCTTTCCATCAAAGTGATTTTCGCCAGTCTCTGCTTAGGGCTACATCAACATCAAACAAACCATGGAGATAGAACTTGAAACTGATTTATTGTGTCAAGTTTCAAGGAGCTAGCACAAACCGTGTTTGATTTAGAGTTCCAAATACATGCATCCCTATAGGAGAAAACAGAGTGAAACCTAAAAATGAAAACGGTTACTGCAAACGAACTGTTTAACCTAGAGGAACGAAATTTGGTGAGCCAAGTGGTTTTGGTGTACTGATCATTACCTAAAAGAATCATCAAGATATGTTGAAAAAATGTTTGCTGAGATTTCAGGCAACTCGTAGTTGTTTGCAAGCTTGGCAACCCCTTTCCGTCAAAGTGATTTCGCCAGTCTCTGCTTAGGGCTACATCAACAGCAAACAAACCACAGAGATAGAACTTGAAACTGCTTTATAGTGTCATGTTTCAAAGAGCTAGCACAAACCGTCTTTCATTTAGAGTTCCAAATACATGTATCACTATAGGAGAAAACAGAGTGAAACCTAAAAATTAAAAAGGTTACTGCAAACGAACGGTTTAAACTAGAAGAACGAAATTTGGTGAGCCAAGTGGTTTTGGTGTACTGATCATTACCTGAAAGAATCATCAAGATTGTGTGAAAAAATGTTTGCTGAGATTTCAGGCAACTCGTAGTTTTTTGGAAGCTTGGCAACCCCTTTCCATCAAAGGGATTTTCGCCAGTCTCTGCTTAGGGCTACATCAACAGCAAACAAACCATAAAGATAGAATTTGAACTGCTTTATTGTGTCAAGTTTCAAAGAGCTAGCACAAACCGTGTTTGATTTAGAGTTCCAAATACATGTACCCCTGTAGGAGAAAACAGAGTGAAACCTAAAAATGAAAACGGTTACTGCAAACGAAAGGTTTAACCTAGAAGAAGGAAATTTGGTGAGCCAAGTGGTTTTGGTGTACTGATCATTACCTGAAAGAATCATCAAGATTGTGTGAAAAAATGTTTGCTGAGATTTCAGGCAACTCGTAGTTTTTTGGAAGCTTGGCAACCCCTTTCCATCAAAGGGATTTTCGCCAGTCTCTGCTTAGGGCTACATCAACAGCAAACAAACCATAAAGATAGAATTTGAAACTGCTTTATTGTGTCAAGTTTCAAAGAGCTAGCACAAACCGTGTTTGATTTAGGGTTCCAAATACATGTATCCCTATAGGAGAAAACAGAGTGAAACCTAAAAATGAAAACGGTTAATGCAAACGAACGGTTTAACCTAGAAGAACGAAATTTGGTGAGCCAAGTGGTTTTAATGTACTGATAATTACCTGAAAGAATGATAAAGATTGGGTGAAAAAATGTTTGCTGAGATTTCAGGCAACTCGTAGTTGTTTGCAAGCTTGGCAACCCCTTTCCATCAAAGTGATTTTCGCCAGTCTTTGCTTAGGGCTACATCAACAGCAAACAAACCACAGAGGTAGAACTTGAAACTGCTTCATTGTGTCATGTTTCAAAGAGCTAGCACAAACCGTCTTTCATTTAGAGTTCCAAATACATGTATCACTATAGGAGAAAACAGAGTGAAACCTAAAAATTAAAAAGGTTACTGCAAACGAACGGTTTAACCTAGAAGAACGAAATTTGGTGAGCCAAGTGGTTTTGGTGTACTGATCATTACCTGAAAGAATCATCAAGATTGGGTGAAAAAATGTTTGCTGAGATTTCAGGCAACTCGTAGTTTTTTGGAAGCTTGGCAACCCCTTTCCATCAAAGGGATTTTCGCCAGTCTCTGCTTAGGGCTACATCAACAGCAAACAAACCATAAAGATAGAACTTGAAACTGCTTTATTGTGTCAAGTTTCAAAGAGCTAGCACAAACCGTGTTTGATTTAGGGTTCCAAATACATGTATCCCTATAGGAGAAAACAGAGTGAAACCTAAAAATGAAAACGGTTAATGCAAACGAACAGTTTAACCTAGAAGAACGAAATTTGGTGAGCCAAGTGGTTTTAATGTACTGATAATTACCTGAAAGAATGATAAAGATTGGGTGAAAAAATGTTTGCTGAGATTACAGGCAACTCGTAGTTTTTTGGAAGCTTGGCAACCCCTCTTCATCAAAGTGATTTTCGCCAGTCTCTGCTTAGGGCTACATCAACAGCAAACAAACCATAGAGATAGAACTTGAAACTGCTTTATTGTGTCAAGTTTCAAAGAGCTAGCACAAACCGTGTTTGATTTAGAGTTCCAAATACATGCATTCTTATAGGAGAAAACAGAGTGAAACCTAAAATGAAAACGGTTACTGCAAACGAACGGTTTAACCTAGAAGAACGAAATGTGGTGAGCCAAGTGGTTTTGGTGTACTGATCATTACCTGAAAGAATCATCAAGATTGGGTGAAAAAATGTTTGCTGAGATTTAAGGCAACTCGTGTTCTTTTGCAAGCTTGGCAACCTATTTCCATCAAAGTGATTTTCGCCAGTCTCTGCTTAGGGGTACATCAACAGCAAACAACCCATAGAGATAGAACTTGAAACTGCTTTATTGTGTCAAGTTTCAAAGAGCTATCACAAACCGTGTTTGATTTAGAGTTCCAAATACATGTAACCCCCCCCCAATAGGAGAAAACAGAGTGAAACCTAAAAATGAAAACGGTTACTGCAAACGAACGGTTAAACCTAGAAGAACGAAATTTGGTGAGTCAAGTGGTTTTGCTGTACTGATCATTACCTGAAAGAATCATCAAGATATGGTGAAAAAATGTTTGCTGAGATTTCAGGCAACTCGTAGTTTTTGGAAGCTTGGCAACCCCTTTCCATCAAAATGATTTTCGCCAGTCTCTGCTTAAAGCTACATCAACATCAAACAAACCATGCGGATAGAACTTGAATCTGCTTTATTGTGTCAAGTTTCAAAGAGCTAGCACAAACCGTGTTTGATTTAGAGTTCAAAATACATGTATCCGTATAGGAGAAAACAGAGTGAAACCTAAAAATGAAAACGGTTACTGCAAACGAACAGTTTAACCTAGAAGAACGAAATTTGGTGAGCCAAGTGGTTTTGGTGTACTGATCATTACCTGAAAGAATCATCAAGATATGGTGAAAAAATGTTTGCTGAGATTTCAGGCAACTCGTAGTTTTTTGGAAGCTTGGCAACCCCTTTCCATCAAAGTGATTTTCGCCAGTCTCTGCTTAGTGCTACATCAACACCAAACAAAACATAGAGAGAGAACTTGAAACTGATTTATTGTGTCAAGTTTCAAAGAGCTAGCACAAACCGTGTTTGATTTAGAGTTCCAAATACATGTATCCCTATAGGAGAAAACAGAGTGAAACCTAAAAATGAAAACGGTTACTGCAAACGAACAGATTAACTTAGAAGAAGGAAATTTGGTGAGCCAAGTGGTTTTGGTGTACTGATCATTACCTGAAAGAATCATCAAGATTGGGTGAAAAAATGTTTGCTGAGGTTTCAGGCAACTCGTAGTTTTTGGAAGCTTGGCAACCCCTTTCCATCAAAGTGATTTTCGCCAGTATCTGCTTAGGGCTACATCAACAGCAAACAAACCATAGAGATAGAACTTGAAACTGTTTTATTGTGTCAAGTTTCAAAGAGCTAGCACAAACCGTGTTTGATTTAGAGTTCCAAATACATGTATCCCTGTAGGAGAATACAGAGTGAAACCTAAAAATGTAAACGCTTACTGCAAACGAACGGTTTAACCTAGGAGAACGAAATTTGGTGAGCCTAGTGGTTTTGGTGTACTGATCATTACCTGAAAGAATCACCAAGATTGGGTGAAAAAATGTTTGCTGAGATTTCAGGCAACTCGTAGTTTTTTGGAAGCTTGGCAACCCTTTCCATCAAAGTGATTTTCGCCAGTCTCTGCTTAGGGCTACATCAACAGCAAACAAACCATAGAGATAGAACTTGAAACTGCTTTAATGTGTCAAGTTTCAAAGAGCTAGCACAAACCGTCTTTCATTTAGAGTTCCAAATACATGTATCCCTATAGGAGAAAACAGAGTGAAACCTAAAAATGAAAACGGTTACTGCAAACGAACGGTTTATCCTAGTAGAACGAAATTTGGTGAGCCAAGTGGTTTTAGTGTACTAAGCATTACCTGAAAGAATCATCAAGACTGTGTCAAAAAATGTTTGCTGAAATTTCAGGCAACTCGTAGTTTTTTGGAAGCTTGGCAACCCCTTTCCATGAAAGTGATATTCGCCAGTCTCTGCTTAGGGATACATCAACAGGAAAAAACCATAGAGATAGAACCTGAAACTGCTTTATTGTGTCAAGTTTCAAAGAGCTAGTACAAACCGTGTTTTATTTAGATTTCCAAATACATTTATCCCTAAAGGAGAAAACAGAGTGAAACCTAAAAATGAAAATGGTTACTGCAAGCGAACGGTTTTAACATAGAAGAACAAAATTTGGTGAGCCAAGTGGTTTTGGTGTACTGAACATTACCTGAAAGAATCATCAAGATTGGGTGAAAAAATGTTTGCTGATATTTCAGGCAACTCGAAGTTTTTTGGAAGCTTGGCAACCCCTTTCCATCAAAGGGATTTTCGCGAGTCTCTGCTTAGGGCTACATCAACAGCAAACAAACCATAGAGATAGAACTTGAAACTGCTTTAATGTGTCAAGTTTCAAAGAGCTAGCACAAACCGTGTTTGATTTAGAGTTCCAAATACATGTATCCCTATAGGAGAAAACAGAGTGAAACCTAAAAATGAAAACTGTTACTGCAAACGAACGGTTTAACTTAGAAGAACGAAATTTGGTGAGCCAAGTGGGTTTAATGTACTCATCATTACCTGGAAGAATCATCAAGATTGGGTGAAAAAATGTTTGCTGAGATTTCAGGCAACTCGTAGATTTTGGAAGCTTGGCAACCCCTTTCAATCAAAGTGATTTTCGCCAGTCTCTGCATAGGGCTACATCAATAGCAAACAAACCATAGAGATAGAACTTGAAACTGCTTTATTGTGTCAAGTTTCAAAGAGCTAGCACAAACCGTGTTTGATTTAGAGTTCCAAATACATGTATCCGTATAGGAGAAAACAGAGTGAAACCTAAAAATGAAAACGGTTACTGCAAACGAACGGTTTAACCTAGAAGAACGAAATTTGGTGAGCCAAGTGGTTTTGGTGTACTGATCATTACCTGAAAGACTCATCAAGATTGGGTGAAAAAATGTTTGCTGAGATTTCAGGCAACTCGTGTTCTTTTGCAAGCTTGGCAACCTATTTCCATCAAAGTGATTTTCGCCAGTCTCTGCTTAGGGCTACATCAACAGCAAACAAACCATAGAGATAGAACTTGAAACTGCTTTATTGTGTCAAGTATCAAAGAGCTATCACAAACCGTGTTTGATTTAGAGTTCCAAATACATGTACATGTATCCCTATAGGAGAAAACAGAGTGAAACCTAAAAATGAAAACGGTTACTGCAAACGAACGGTTTAACCTAGAAGAACGAAATTTGGTGAGCCAAGTGGTTTTGCTGTACTGATCATTACCTGAAAGAATCATCAAGATATGGTGAAAAAATGTTTGCTGAGATTTCAGGCAACTCGTAGTTTTTTGGAAGCTTGGCAACCCCTTTCCATCAAAATGATTTTCGCCAGTCTCTGCTTAGGGCTACATCAACATCAAACAAACCATGGAGATAGAACTTGAAACTGCTTTATTGTGTCAAGTTTCAAAGAGCTAGCACAAACCGTGTTTGATTTAGAGTTCAAAATACATGTATCCGTATAGGAGAAAACAGAGTGAAACCTAAAAATGAAAACGGTTACTGCAAACGAACGGTTTAACCTAGAAGAACGAAATTTGGTGAGCCAAGTTGTTTTGGTGTACTGATCATTACCTGAAAGAATCATCAAGATATGGTGAAAAAATGTTTGCTGAGATTTCAGGCAACTCGTAGTTTTTTGGAAGCTTGGCAACCCCTTTCCATCAAAGTGATTTTCGCCAGTCTCTGCTTAGTGCTACATCAACAGCAAACAAACCATAGAGATAGAACTTGAAACTGCTTTATTGTGTCAAGTTTCAAGGAGCTAGCACAAACCGTGTTTGATTTAGAGTTCCAAATACATGTATTACTATAGGAGAAAACAGAGTGAAACCTAAAAATTAAAAAGGTTACTGCAAACAAACGGTTTAACCTAGAAGAACGAAATTTGGTGAGCCAAGTGGTTTTGGTGTACTGATCATTACCTGAAAGAATCATCAAGATTGGGTGAAAAAAATGTTTGCTGAGATTTCAGGCAACTCGTAGTTCTTTGGAAGCTTGGCAACCCCTTTCCATCAAAGGGATTTTCGCCAGTCTCTGCTTAGGGCTACATCAACAGCAAACAAACCATAAAGATAGAACTTGAAACTGCTTTATTGTGTCAAGTTTCAAAGAGCTAACACAAACCGTGTTTGATTTAGAGTTCCAAATACATGTATCCCTATAGGAGAAAACAGAGTGAAACCTAAAAATGAAAACGGTTACTGCAAACGAACGGTTTAACCTAGAAGAACGAAATTTGGTGAGCCAAGTGGTTGTAATGTACTGATCATTACCTGAAAGAATCATAAAGATTGGGTGAAAAAATATTTGCTGAGATTACAGGCAACTCGTAATTTTTTGGAAGCTTGGCAACCCCTTTCCATCAAAGTGATTTTCGCCAGTCTCTACTTAGGGCTACATCAACAGCAAACAAATCATAGAGATAGAACTTGAAACCTCTTTATTGTGTCAAGTTTCAAAGAGCTAGTACAAACCGTGTTTGATTTAGAGTTCCAAATACATGCATCCTTATAGGAGAAAACAGAGTGAAACCTAAAAATGAAAACTGTTACTGCAAACGAACGGTTTAACCTAGAAGAACGAAATTTGGTGAGCGAAGTGGTTTTGCTGTACTGATCATTACCTGAAAGAATCATCAAGATTGGGTGAAAAAATGTTTGCTGAGATTTCAGGCAACTCGTAGTTTTTTGGAAGCTTGGCAACCCCTTTCCATCAAAGTGATTTTCGCCAGTCTCTGCTTAGGGCTACATCAACAGCAAACAAACCATAGAGATAGAACTTGAAACTGCTTTATTGTGTCAAGTTTCACAGAGCTAGCACAAACCGTGTTTGATTTAGAGTTCCAAATACATGTATCACTATAGGAGAAAACAGAGTGAAACCTAAAAATGAAAACGGTTACTGCAAAAGAACGGTTTAACCTAGAAGAACGAAATTTGGTGAGCCAAGTGGTTTTGGTGTACTGATCATTACCTGAAAGAATCATCAAGATTGGGTGAAAAAATGTTTGCTGAGATTTCAGGCAACTCGTAGTTTTTTGGAAGCTTGGCAACCCCTTTCAATCAAAGTGATTTTCGCCAGTCTCTGCTTAGGGCTACATCAATATCAAACAAACCATGGAGATAGAACTTGAAACTGATTTATTGTGTCAAGTTTCAAGGAGCTAGCACAAACCGTGTTTGATTTAGAGTTCCAAATACATGTTTCTCTATAGGAGAAAACAGAGTGAAACCTAAAAATGAAAACGGTTACTGCAAACGAACGATTTAACCTAGAAGAACGAAATTTGGTGAGCCAAGTGGTTTTAATGTACTGATCATTACCTGAAAGAATGATAAAGATTGGGTGAAAAAATGTTTGCTGAGATTACAGACAACTCGTAGTTTTTTGGAAGCTTGGCAACCCCTTTTCATCGAAGTGATTTTCGCCAGTCTCTACGTAGGGCTACATCAACAGCAAACAAACCATAGAGATAGAACTTGAAACTGCTTTATTGTGTCAAGTTTCAAAGAGCTAGCACAAACCGTGTTTGATTTAGAGTTCCAAATACATGTATCCCTATAGGAGAAAACAGAGTGAAACCTAAAAATTTAAACGGTTACTGCAAACGAACGGTTTAACCTAGAAGAACGAAATTTGGTGAGCCAAGTGGTTTTCGTGTACTGATCATTACCTGAAAGAATCATCAAGATATGGTGAAAAAATGTTTGCTGAGATTTCAGGCAACTCGTAGTCTTTTGGAAGCTTGGCAGCCCATTTCCATTAAGTGATTTTCGCCAGTCTCTGCTTAGGGCTACTTTAACAGCAAACAAACCATTGAAATAGTAGTTGAAACTGCTTTATTATGTCAAGTTTCAAACAGCTAGCACAAACCGTGTTTGATTTAGAGTTCCAAATACATATAACCCTATAGCAGAAAACAGAGTGAAACCTAAAAATGAAAACGGTTACTGTAAACGAACGGTTTCACCTAGAAGAACGAAATTTGGTGAGCCAAGTGGTTTTGGTGTACTGATCATTACCTGCAAGAATCATCAAGATTGGGTGAAAAAATGTTTGCTGAGATTTCAGGCAACTCGTTGTTTTTTGGAAGCTTGGCAACCCCTTTCCATCAAAGTGATTTTCGCCAGTCTCTGCTTAGGGCTACAACAACAGCAAACAAACCATAGAGATAGATCTTGAAACTGCTTTATTGTGTCAAGTTTCAAAGAGCTAGCACAAACCGTGTTTGATTTAGAGTTCCAAATACATGTATCCCTATAGGAGAAAACAGAGTGAAACCTAAAAATGAAAACGGTTACTGCAAACGAACGGTTTAACCTAGAAGAACGAAATTTGGTGAGCCAAGTGGTTTTGGTGTACTGATCATTACCTGAAAGAATCATCATGATTGGGTGAGAAAATGTTTGCTGGGATTTCAGGCAACTCGTAGTTTTTTGGAAGCTTGGCAACCCCTTTCCATCAAAGTGATTTTCGCCAGTCTCTGCTTAGGGCTACATCAACAGAAAACAAACCATAGAGATAGAACTTGAAACTGCTTTATTGTGTCAAGTTTCAAAGAGCTAGCACAAACCGTGTTTGATATAGAGTTCCAAACACATGTATCCCTATAGGAGAAAACAGAGTGAAACCTAAAAATGAAAACGGTTACTGCAAACGAACGGTTTAACCTAGAAGAACGAAATTTGGTGAGCCAAGTGGTTTTGGTGTACTGATCATTACCTGAAAGAATCATCAAGATTGGGTGAAAAAATGTTTGCTGAGATTTCAGGCAACTCGTAGTTTTTTGGAAGCTTGGCAACCCCTTTGCATCAAAGTGATTTTCACCAGTCTCTGCTTAGGGCTACAACAACAGCAAACAAACCATAGAGATAGAACTTGAAACTGCTTTATTGTGTCACGTTTCAAAGAGCTAGCACAAACCGTGTTTGATTTAGAGTTCCAAATACATGTATCCCTATAGGAGAAAACAGAGTGAAACCTAAAAATGAAAACGGTTACTGCAAACGAACGGTTTAACCTAGAAGAACGAAATTTGGTGAGCCAAGTGGTTTTGGTGTACTGATCATTACCTGAAGAATCATCAAGATATGGTGAAAAAATGTTTCCTGAGATTTCAGGCAACTCGTAGTTTTTTAGAAGCTTGGCAACCCCTTTTCATCAAAGTGATTTTCGCCAGTCTCTGCTTAGGGCTACATCAACAGCAAACAAACCATAGAGATAGAACTTGAAACTGCTTTATTGTATCAAGTTTCAAAGAGCTAGCACAAACCGTGTTTGATTTAGAGTTCCAAATACATGTATCCCTATAGGAGAAAACAGAGTGAAACCTAAAAATGAAAACGGTTACTGCAAACGAACGGTTTAACCTAGAAGAACGAAATTTGGTGAGCCTAGTGGTTTTGGTGTACTGATCATTACCTGAAAGAATCATCAAGTTTAAGTGAAAAAATGTTTGCTGAGATTTCAGGCAACTCGTAGTTTTTTGAAAGCTTGGCAACCCCTTTCCGTCAAAGTGATTTTCGCCAGTCTCTGCTTAGGGCTACAACAATAGCAAACAAACCATATAGATAGAACATGAAACTGCTTTATTGTGTCAAGTTTCAAAGAGCTAGCACAAACCTTGTTTGATTTAGAGTTCCAAATACATGTATCCCTATAGGAGAAAACAGAGTGAAACCTAAAAATGAAAACGGTTACTGCAAACGAACGGTTTAACCTAGAAGAACGAAATTTGGTGAGCCAAGTGGTTTTGGTGTACTGATCATTACCTGAAAGAATCATCAAGATTGGGTGAAAAAATGTTTGCTGAGATTTCAGGCAACTCGTAGTTTTTTGGAAGCTTGGCAACCCCTTTGCATCAAAGTGATTTTCACCAGTCTCTGCTTAGGGCTACAACAACAGCAAACAAACCATAGAGATAGAACTTGAAACTGCTTTATTGTGTCACGTTTCAAAGAGCTAGCACAAACCGTGTTTGATTTAGCGTTCCAAATACATGTATCCCTATAGGAGAAAACAGAGTGAAACCTAAAAATGAAAACGGTTACTGCAAACGAACGGTTTAACCTAGAAGAACGAAATTTGGTGAGCCAAGTGGTTTTGGTGTACTGATCATTACCTGAAGAATCATCAAGATATGGTGAAAAAATGTTTCCTGAGATTTCAGGCAACTCGTAGTTTTTTAGAAGCTTGGCAACCCCTTTTCATCAAAGTGATTTTCGCCAGTCTCTGCTTAGGGCTACATCAACAGCAAACAAACCATAGAGATAGAACTTGAAACTGCTTTATTGTATCAAGTTTCAAAGAGCTAGCACAAACCGTGTTTGATTTAGAGTTCCAAATACATGTATCCCTATAGGAGAAAACAGAGTGAAACCTAAAAATGAAAACGGTTACTGCAAACGAACGGTTTAACCTAGAAGAACGAAATTTGGTGAGCCTAGTGGTTTTGGTGTACTGATCATTACCTGAAAGAATCATCAAGTTTAAGTGAAAAAATGTTTGCTGAGATTTCAGGCAACTCGTAGTTTTTTGAAAGCTTGGCAACCCCTTTCCGTCAAAGTGATTTTCGCCAGTCTCTGCTTAGGGCTACAACAATAGCAAACAAACCATATAGATAGAACATGAAACTGCTTTATTGTGTCAAGTTTCAAAGAGCTAGCACAAACCGTGTTTGATTTAGAGTTCCAAATACATGTATCCCTATAGGAGAAAACAGAGTGAAACCTAAAAATGAAAACGGTTACTGCAAACGAACGGTTTAACCTAGAAGAACGAAATTTGGTGAGCCAAGTGGTTTTGGTGTACTGATCATTACCTGAAAGAATCATCAAGATTGGGTGAAAAAATGTTGGCTGAGATTTCAGGCAACTCGTAGTTTTTTGGAAGCTTGTCAACCCCTTTCCATCAAAGTGATTTTCGCCAGTCTCTGCTTAGGGCTGCATCAGAAGCAAACAACCCATAGAGATAGAACTTGAAACTGCGTTATTGTGTCAAGTTTCAAAGAGCTAGCACAAACCGTGTTTGATTTAGAGTTCCAAATACATGTATCCCTATAGGAGAAAACAGAGTGAAACCTAAAAATGAAAACGGTTACTGCAAACGAACGATTTAACCTAGAAGAAGGAAATTTGGTGAGCCAAGTAGTTTTGGTGTACTGATCATTACCTGAAAGAATCATTAAGATATGGTGAAAAAATGTTTGCTGAGATTTCAGGCAACTCGTAGTTTTTTGGAAGCTTGGCAACCCCTTTCAATTAAGTGATTTTCGCCAGTCTCTGCTTAGGGCTACATCAACAGCAAACAAACCATAGAGATAGAACTTGAAACTGCGTTATTGTGTCAAGTTTCAAAGAGCTAGCACAAACCGTGATTGATTTAGAGTTCCAAATACATGTATCCCTATAGGAGAAAACAGAGTGAAACCTAAAAATTTAAACGGTTACTGCAAACGAACGGTTTAACCTAGAAGAACGAAATTTGGTGAGCCAAGTGGTTTTCGTGTACTGATCATTACCTGAAAGAATCATCAAGATATGGTGAAAAAATGTTTGCTGACATTTCAGGCAACTCGTAGTTTTTTGGAAGCTTGGCAGCCCCTTTCCATTAAGTGATTTTCGCCAGTCTCTGCTTAGGGCTACGTTAACAGCAAACAATCCATAGAAATAGTACTTGAAACTGCTTTATTATGTCAAGTTTCAAAAAGCTAGCACAAACCGTGTTTGATTTAGAGTTCCAAATACATATATCCCTATAGGAGAAAACAGAGTGAAACCTAAAAAATGAAAACGATTACTGCAAACGAACGGTTTAACCTAGAAGAACGAAATTTGGTGAGCCAAGTGGTTTTGGTGTACTGATCATTACCTGAAAGAATCATCAAGATTGGGTGAAAAAATGTTTGCTGAGATTTCAGGCAACTCGTAGTTTTTTGGAAGCTTGGCAACCCCTTTCCATCAAAGTGATTTTCGCCAGTCTCTGCTTAGGGCTACATCAACAGCAAACAAACCATAGAGATAGAACTTGAAACTGCTTTATTGTTTCAAGTTTCAAAGAGCTAGCACAAACCGTCTTTCATTTAGAGTTCCAAATACATGTATCCCTAAAGGAGAAAACAGAGTGAAACCTAAAAATAAAAACGGTAACTGAAAACGAACGGTTTAACCTAGAAGAACGAAATTTGGTGAGCCAAGTGGTTTTGGTGTACTGATCATTACCTGAAAAAATCATCAAGATTGGGTGAAAAAATGTTTGCTGAGATTTCAGGCAACTCGTAGTTTTTTGGAAGCTTGGCAACCCCTTTCCATTAAGTGATTTTCGCCAGTCTCTGCTTAGGGCTACATCAACAGCAAACAAACCATAGAAATAGTACTTGAAACTGCTTTATTATGTCAAGTTTCAAACAGCTAGCACAAACCGTGTTTGATTTAGAGTTCCAAATACATATATCCTTATAGGAGAAAATAGAGTGAAACCGAAAAATGAAAACGGTTACTGCAAACGAACGGTTTAACCTAGAAGAACTAAATTTGGTGAGCCAAGTGGTTTTGGTGTACTGAACACTACCTGAAAGAATCATCAAGATTGGGTGAAAAAATGTTTGCTGAGATTTCAGGCAACTCGTAGTTTTTTGGAAGCTTGGCAAACCCTTTCCATCAAAGTGATTTTCGCCAGTCTCTGCTTAGGGCTACATCAACAGCAAACAAACCATAGAGATAGAACTTGAAACTGCTTTATTGTGTCAAGTTTCAAGGAGCTAGCACAAACCGTCTTTCATTTAGAGTTCCAACTACATGTATCCCTATAGGAGAAAAAAGAGTGAAACCTAAAAATGAAAACGGTTACTTCAAACGAACGGTTTAACCTAGAAGAACGAAATTTGGTGAGCCAAGTGGTTTTGGTGTACTGATCATTACCTGAAAGAATCATCAAGATTGGGTGAAATTTGTTTGCTGATATTTCAGGCAACTCGTAGTTTTTTGGAAGCTTGGCAACCCCTTTCCATTAAGTGATTTTCGCCAGTCTCTGCTTAGGGCTACATCAACAGCAAACAAACCATAGAAATAGTACTGAAACTGCTTTATTATGTCAAGTTTCAAATAGCTAGCACAAACCGTGTTTGATTTAGAGTTCCAAATACATATATCCCTATAGGAGAAAATAGAGTGAAACCAAAAAATGAAAACGGTTACTGCAAACGAAAGGTTTAACCTAGAAGAACGAAATTGGGTGAGCCAAGTAGTTTTGGTGTACTGATCATTACCAGAAAGAATCATCAAGATTGGGTGAAAAAATGTTTGCTGAGATTTCAGGCAACTCGTAGTTTTTTGAAAGCTTGGCAACCCCCTTCCATAAAAGTGATTTTCGCCAGTCTCTGCTTAGGGCTACATCAACAGCAAACAAACTATAGAGATAGAACTTGAAACTGCTTTATTGTGTCAAGTTTCAAGGAGCTAGCACAAACCGTCTTTCATTCAGAGTTCCAACTACATGTATCCCTATAGGAGAAAACAGAGTGAAACCTAAAAATGAAAACGGTTACTGCAAACGAACGGTTTAACCTAGAAGAACGAAATTAGGTGAGCCAAGGGGTTTTGGTGCACTGATCATTACCTGAAAGAATCATCAAGATTGGGTCAAAAAATGTTTGCTGAGATTTCTGGCAACTCGTAGTTTTTTGGAAGCTTGGCAACCCCTTTCCATCGAAGTGATTTTCCCAAGTCTCTGCTTAGGGCTACATCAACAGCAAACAAACTAATAGAAATAGAACTTGAAACTGCCTTATTGTGTCAAGTTTTAAAGAGCTAGCACAAAAAGTGTTTGATTTAGAGTTCCAAATACATGTATCCAATAGGAGAAAATAGAGTGAAACCTTAAAAATGAAAACGGTTACTGCAAACGAACGGTTTAACCTAGAAGAACGAAATTTGGTGAGCCAAGGGGTTTTGGTGTACTGATCATTACCTGAAAGAATCATCAAGATTGGGTCAAAAAATGTTTGCTGAGATTTCTGGAAACTCGTAGTTTTTTGGAAGCTTGGCAACCCTTTCCATCAAAGTGATTTTCGCCAGTCTCTGCTTAGGGCTACATCAACAGCAAACAAACTGTAGAGATAGAACTTGAAACTGCTTTATTTTGTCAAGTTCCAAAGAGCTAGCACAAAAAGTGTTTGATTTAGAGTTCCAAATACATGTATCCCTATAGGAGAAAACAGAGTGAAACCTAAAAATGAAAACGGTTACTGCAAACGAACGGTTTAACCTAGAAGACGGAAATTTGGTGAGCCAAGTGGTTTTGGTGTACTGATCATTACCTAAAAGAATCATCAAGATTGGGTCAAAAAATGTTTGCTGAGATTCAGGCAACTCGTAGTTTTTGAAGCTTGGCAACCCCTTTCCATCAAAGTGATTTTCGCAAGTCTCTGCTTAGGGCTACGTCAACAGCAAACAAACCATAGAGATAAAACTTGATACTGCTCTATTGTGTCAAGTTTCAAGGAGCTAGCACAAACCATCTTTCATTTAGAGTTTCAAATACATGTATCCCTATAGGAGAAAACAGAGTGAAACCGAAAAATGAAAACTTTTACTGCAAACGAACGGTTTAACCTAGAAGAACGAAATTTGGTGAGCCAAGTGGTTTTCGTGTACTGATCATTACCTGAAAGAATCATCAAGATATGGTGAAATTTTGTTTTCTGAGATTTCAGGAAACTCATAGTTTTTTGGAAGCTTGGCAACCCCTTTCCATCAAAGTGATTTTCGCCAGTTTCTGCTTAGGGCTACATCAACAGCAAACAAACCATAGAGATAGAACTTGAAACTGCTTTATTGTGTCAAGTTTCACAGAGCTAGCACAAATCGTCTTTCATTTAGAGTTCCAAATACATGTATCCCTAGAGGAGAAAACAGAGTGAAACCTAAAAATGAAAACGGTTACTGCAAACGAACGGTTTAACCTAGAAGAACGAAATTTGGTGAGACAAGTCCTTTTGGTGTACTGATCATTACCTGAAAGAATCATCAAGATTGGGTGAAAAAATGTTTGCTGAGATTTCAGGCAACTCGTAGTTATTTGGACGCTTGGCAACCCCCTTCCATCAAAGTGATTTTTGCCAGTCTCTGCTTAGGGCTACATCAACAGCAAACAAACCATAGAGATAGGACTTGAAACTGCTTTATTGTATCAAGTTTCAAAGAGCTAGCACAAACCGTGTTTGATTTAGAGTTCCGAATACATGTATCCCTATAGGAGAAAACAGAGTGAAAACGAAAAATGAAAATGGTTACTGCAAACGAACGGTTTAACCTAGAGGAACGAAATTTGGTGAGCCAAGGTGTTTTGGTGTACTGATCATTACCTGAAAGAATCATCAAGATTGGGTGAAAAAATGTTTGCTGAGATTTCAGGCAACTCGTAGTTATTTGGAAGCTTGGCAACCCCCTTCCATCAAAGTGATTTTTGCCAGTCTCTGCTTAGGGCTACATCAACAGCAAACAAACCATAGAGATAGAACTTGAAACTGCTTTATTGTGTCAAGTTCCAAAAAGCTAGCACAAACCGTCTTTCATTTAGAGTTTCAAATACATGTATCCGTATAGGAGAAAACAGAGTGAAACCGAAAAATGAAAACGGTTACTGCAAACGAACGGTTTAACCTAGAGGAACGAAATTTGGTGAGCCAAGGGGTTTTGGTGCACTGATCATTACCTGAAAGAATCATCAAGATTGGGTGAAAAAATGTTTGCTGAGATTTCAGGCAACTCGTAGTTTTTTGGAAGCTTGGCAACCCCTTTTCATTAAAGTGATTTTCCCCAGTCTCTGCTTAGGGCTACATCAACAGCAAACAAACTATAGAAACAGAACTTGAAACGGCTTTATTGTGTCAAGTTTCAAAGAGCTAGCACAAACCGTGTTTGATTTAGAGTTCCAAATACCTGTATCCGTATAGGAGAAAACAGAGTGAAACCTAAAAATGAAAACGGTTACTGCAAACGAACGGTTTAACCTAGAAGAACGAAATTTGGTCAGTCAAGGGGTTTTGGTGTACTGATCATTACCTGAAAGAATCATCAAGATTGGGTCAAAAAATGTTTGCTGAGATTTCTGGCAACTCGTAGTTTTTTGGAAGCTTGGCAACCCCTTTCCATCAAAGTGATTTTCGCCAGTCTCTGCTTAGGGCTACATCAACAGCAAACAAACTGTAGAGATAGAACTTGAAACTGCTTTATTGTGTCAAGTTCCAAAGAGCTAGCACAAACCGTGTTTGATTTAGAGTTCCAAATACATGTATCCCTATAGGAGAAAACAGAGTGAAACCTCAAAATGAATACGGTTAATGAAAACGAACGGTTTAACCTAGAAGAACGAATTTGGTGAGCTAAGTGTTTTTGGTGTACTGATCATTTCCTAAGTAATCATCAAGATTGGGTCAAAAAATGTTTGCTGAGATTTCAGACAACTCGTATTTTTTTGGAAGCTTGGCAACCCCTTTCCATCAAAGTGATTTTCGCCAGTCTCTGCTTATGGCTACATCAACAGCAAACAAACCATAGAGATAGAACTTGTAACTGCTTTATTGTGTCAAGTTTCAAAGAGCTAGCACAAACCGTCTTTCATTTAGAGTTCCAAATACATGTATCCCTATAGGAGAAAACAGAGTGAAACCTAAAAATGAAACGGTTACTGCAAACGAACGGTTTAACCTAGAAGAACGAAATTTGGTGAGCCAAGTGGATTTGGTGTACTGATCATTACCTGAAAGAATCATCAAGATTTGGTGAAAAAATGTTTGCTGAGATTTCAGACAACTCGTAGTTTTTTGGAAGCTTGGCAACCCCTTTCATCAAAGTGATTTTCGCCAGTCTCTGCTTAGGGCTACAACAACAGCAAAGAAACCATAGAGTTAGAACTTGAAACTGCTTTATTGTGTCAAGTTTCAAAGAGCTAGCACAAACCGTGTTTGATTTAGAGTTCCAAATACATGTATCCCTGTAGGAGAAAACAGAGTGAAACCTAAAAATGAAAACGGTTACTGGAAACGAATGGTTTAACCTAGAAGAACGAAATTTGGTGAGCCAAGTGGTTTTGGTGTACTGATCATTACCTGAAAGAATCATCAAGATTGGGTGAAAAAATGTTTGCTAAGATTTCAGGAGACTCTTAGTTTTTGGAAGCTTGGAAACCCCTTTCCATCAAAGTGATTTTCGCCTGTCTCTGCTTAGGGCTACATAAACAGCAAACAAACCATAGAGATAGAACTTGAAACTGCTTCATTGTGTCTAGTTTCAAGGAGCTAGCACAGATCGTATTTGATTTAGAGTTCCAAATACATGTATCCCTATAGGAGAAAACAGAGTGAAACCTAAAAATGAAAACGGTTACTGCAAACGAACGGTGTAAACTAGAAGAACGAAATTTGGTGAGCCAAGTGGTTTTTGTGTACTGATCATTACCTGAAAGAATCATCAAGATATGGTGAAAAAATGTTTGCTGAGATTTCAGGCAACTCGTAGTTTTTTGCAAGCTTGGCAACCCCTTTTCATTAAAGTGATTTTCCCCAGTCTCTGCTTAGGGCTACATCAACAGCAAACAAACTATAGAAACAGAACTTGAAACTGCTTTATTGTGTCAAGTTTTAAAGAGCTAGCACAAAAAGTGTTTGATTTAGAGTTCAAAATACATGTATCCCTATAGGAGAAAATAGAGTGAAACCTTAAAATGAAAACAATTATTGCAAACGAACGGTTTAACCTAGAAGAACGAAATTTGGTCAGTCAAGGGGTTTTGGTGTACTGATCATTACCTGAAAGAATCATCAAGATTGGGTCAAAAAATGTTTGCTGAGATTTCTGGCAACTCGTAGTTTTTTGGAAGCTTGGCAACCCCTTTCCATCAAAGTGATTTTCGCCAGTCTCTGCTTAGGGCTACATCAACAGCAAACAAACTGTAGAGATAGAACTTGAAACTGCTTTATTGTGTCAAGTTCCAAAGAGCTAGCAAAAACCGTGTTTGATTTAGAGTTCCAAATACATGTATCCCTATAGGAGAAAACAGAGTGAAACCTAAAAATGAAAACGGTTACTGCAAACGAACGGTTTAACCTAGAAGAACGAAATTTGGTGAGCCAAGTGGTTTTAATGTACTGATCATTACCTGAAAGAATGATAAAGATTGGGTGAAAAAATGTTTACTGAGATTACAGGCAACTCGTAGTTTTTTGGAATCTTGGCAACCCCTTTTAATCGAAGTGATTTTCGCCAGTCTCTGCTTAGGGCTACATCAACAGCAAACAAACCATAGAGATAGAACTTGAAACTGCTTTATTGTGTCAAGTTTCAAAGAGCTAGCACAAACCGTGTTTGATTTAGAGTTCCAAATACATGTATCCCTAGAGGAGAAAACAGAGTGAAACCTAAAAATGAAAACGGTTACTGCAAACGAACGGTTTAACCTAGAAGAACGATATTTGTTGAGCCAAGTGGTTTTGGTTTACTGATCATTACCAGAAAGAATCATCAAGATTGGGTGAAAAAATGTTTCCTGAGATTTCAGGCAACTCGTAGTTTTTTGGAAGCTTGGCAACCCCTTTCCATCAAAGTGATTTTCGCAAGTCTCTGCTTAGGGCGACATCAACAGCAATCAAACCATAGAGATAGAACTTGATACTGCTCTATTGTGTCAAGTTTCAAGGAGCTAGCACAAACCGTCTTTCATTTAGAGTTTCAAATACATGTATCCCTATAGGAGAAAACAGAGTGAAACCTAAAAATGAAAACGGTTACTGCAAACGAACGGTTTAAACTAGAAGAACGAAATTTGTTGAGCCAAGTTATTTTGGTGTACTGATCATTACCTGAAAGAAACATCAAGATATGGTGAAAAAATTTTTGCTGAGATTTCAGGAAACTCGTAGTTTTTTGGAAGCTTGGCAACCCCTTTCCATCAAAGTGATTTTTCGCCAGTCTCTGCTTCGGGATACATCAACACCAAACAAAACATAGAGATAGAACTTGAAACTGCTTTATTGTGTCAAGTTCCAAAGAGCTAGCACAAACCGTGTTTGATTTAGAGTTCCAAATACATGTATCCCTATAGGAGAAAACAGAGTGAAACCTAAAAATGAAAACGGTTACTGAAAACGAACGGTTTAACCTAGAAGAACGAAATTTGGTGAGCCAAGGGGTTTTGGTGCACTGATCATTACCTGAAAGAATCATCAAGATTGGGTCAAAAAATGTTTGCTGAGATTTCTGGCAACTCGTAGTTTTTTGGAAGCTTGGCAACCCCTTTCCATCGAAGTGATTTTCCCAAGTCTCTGCTTAGGGCTACATCAACAGCAAACAAACTATAGAAATAGAACTTGAAACTGCCTTATTGTGTCAAGTTTTAAAGAGCTAGCACAAAAAGTGTTTGATTTAGAGTTCCAAATACATGTATCCAATAGGAGAAAATAGAGTGAAACCTTAAAATGAAAACGGTTACTGCAAACGAACGGTTTAACCTAGAAGAACGAAATTTGGTGAGCCAAGGTGTTTTGGTGTACTGATCATTACCTGAAAGAATCATCAAGATTGGGTGAAATTTGTTTTCTGAGATTTCAGGAAACTCATAGTTTTTTGTAAGCTTGGCAACCCCTTTCCATCAAAGGGATTTTCGCCAGTTTCTGCTTAGGGCTACATCAACAGCAAACAAACCATAGAGATAGAACTTGAAACTGCTTTATTGTGTCAAGTTTCACAGAGCTAGCACAAACCGTGTTTGATTTAGAGTTCCAAATACATGTATCCCTAGAGGAGAAAACAGAGTGAAACCTAAAAATGAAAACGGTTACTGCAAACGAACGGTTTAACCTAGAAGAACGAAATTTGGTGAGACAAGTCCTTTTGGTGTACTGATCATTACCTGAAAGAATCATCAAGATTGGGTGAAAAAATGTTTGCTGAGATTTCAGGCAACTCGTAGTTATTTGGACGCTTGGCAACCCCCTTCCATCAAAGTGATTTTTGCCAGTCTCTGCTTAGGGCTACATCAACAGCAAACAAACCATAGAGATAGAACTTGAAACTGCTTTATTGTATCAAGTTTCAAAGAGCTAGCACAAACCGTGTTTGATTTAGAGTTCCGAATACATGTATCCCTATAGGAGAAAACAGAGTGAAAATGAAAAATGAAAACGGTTACTGCAAACGAACGGTTTAACCTAGAGGAACGAAATTTGGTGAGCCAAGGTGTTTTGGTGTACTGATCATTACCTGAAAGAATCATCAAGATTGGGTGAAAAAAGGTTTGCTGAGATTTCAGGCAACTCGTAGTTATTTGGAAGCTTGGCAACCCCCTTCCATCAAAGTGATTTTTGCCAGTCTCTGCTTAGGGCTACATCAACAGCAAACAAACCATAGAGATAGAACTTGAAACTGCTTTATTGTGTCAAGTTCCAAAAAGCTAGCACAAACCGTCTTTCATTTAGAGTTTCAGATACATGTATCCGTATAGGAGAAAACAGAGTGAAACCGAAAAATGAAAACGGTTACTGCAAACGAACGGTTTAACCTAGAGGAACGAAATTTGGTGAGCCAAGGGGTTTTGGTGCACTGATCATTACCTGAAAGAATCATCAAGATTGGGTGAAAAAATGTTTGCTGAGATTTCAGGCAACTCGTAGTTTTTTGGAAGCTTGGCAACCCCTTTTCATTAAAGTGATTTTCCCCAGTCTCTGCTTAGGGCTACATCAACAGCAAACAAACTATAGAAACAGAACTTGAAACTGCTTTATTGTGTCAAGTTTTAAAGAGCTAGCACAAAAAGTGTTTGATTTAGAGTTCAAAATACATGTATCCCTATAGGAGAAAATAGAGTGAAACCTTAAAATGAAAACGATTATTGCAAACGAACGGTTTAACCTAGAAGAACGATATTTGGTCAGTCAAGGGGTTTTGGTGTACTGATCATTACCTGAAAGAATCATCAAGATTGGGTCAAAAAATGTTTGCTGAGATTTCTGGCAACTCGTAGTTTTTTGGAAGCTTGGCAACCCCTTTCCATCAAAGAGATTTTCGCCAGTCTCTGCTTAGGGCTACATCAACAGCAAACAAACTGTAGAGATAGAACTTGAAACTGCTTTATTGTGTCAAGTTCCAAAGAGCTAGCACAAACCGTGTTTGATTTAGAGTTCCAAATACATGTATCCCTATAGGAGAAAACAGAGTGAAACCTCAAAATGAATACGGTTACTGAAAACGAACGGTTTAACCTAGAAGAACGAAATTTGGTGAGCTAAGTGTTTTTGGTGTACTGATCATTACCTAAATAATCAACACGATTGGGTCAAAAAATGTTTGCTGAGATTTCAGACAACTCGTATTTTTTTGGAAGCTTGGCAACCCCTTTCCATCAAAGTGATTTTCGCCAGTCTCTGCTTAGGGCTACATCAACAGCAAATAAACCATAGAGATAGAACTTGTAACTGCTTTATTGTGTCAAGTTTCAAAGAGCTAGCACAAACCGTCTTTCATTTAGAGTTCCAAATACATGTATCCCTATAGGAGAAAACAGAGTGAAACCTAAAAATGAAAACGGTTACTGCAAACGAACGGTTTAACCTAGAAGAACGAAATTTGGTGAGCCAAGTGGATTTGGTGTACTGATCATTACCTGAAAGAATCATCAAGATTTGGTGAAAAAATGTTTGCTGAGATTTCAGGCAACTCGTAGTTTTTTGGAAGCTTGGCAACCCCTTTCCATCAAAGTGATTTTCGCCAGTCTCTGCTTAGGACTACAACAACAGCAAAGAAACCATAGAGATAGAACTTGAAACTGCTTTATTGTGTCAAGTTTCAAAGAGCTAGCACAAACCGTGTTTGATTTAGAGTTCCAAATACATGTATCCCTGTAGGAGAAAATAGAGTGAAACCTAAAAATGAAAACGGTTACTGCAAACGAATGGTTTAACCTAGAAGAACGAAATTTGGTAAGCCAAGTGGTTTTGGTGTACTGATCATTACCTGAAAGAATCATCAAGATTGGGTGAAAAAATGTTTGCTAAGATTTCAGGAGACTCTTAGTTTTTTGGAAGCTTGGAAACCCCTTTCCATCAAAGTGATTTTCGCCTGTCTCTGCTTAGGGCTACATAAACAGCAAACAAACCATAGAGATAGAACTTGAAACTGCTTTATTGTGTCAAGTTTCAAGGAGCTAGCACGGACCGTGTTTGATTTAGATTTCCAAATACATGTATCCCTATAGGAGAAAACAGAGTGAAACCTAAAAATGAAAACGGTTACTGCAAACGAACGGTGTAACCTAGAAGAACGAAATTTGGTGAGCCAAGTTGTTTTTGTGTACTGATCATTACCTGAAAGAATCATCAAGATATGGTGAAAAAATGTTTGCTGAGATTTCAGGCAACTCGTAGTTTTTTGCATGCTTGGCAACGCCTTTCCATCAAAGTGATTTTCGAAAGTCTCTGCTTAGGGCTACATCAACAGCAAACAAACCATAGAGATAGAACTTGAAACTGCTTTATTGTGTCAAGTTTCAAGAAGCTAGCAAAAACCGTGTTTGATTTAGAGTTCCAAATACATGTATCACTATAGAAGAAAACAGAGTGAAACCTAAAAATTAAAAAGGTTACTGCAAACGAACGGTTTAACCTAAAAGAACGAAATTTGGTGAGCCAAGTTGTTTTGGTGTACTGATCATTACCTGAAAGAATCATCAAGATTGGGTCAAAAAATGTTTGCTGAGATTTCAGGCAACTCGTAGTCTTTTGCAAGCTTGGCAACCTATTTCCATCAAAGTGATTTTCGCCAGTCTCTGCTTAGGGCTACATCAACAGCAAAAAAACTGTAGAGATAGAACTTGAAACTGCTTTATTGTGTCAAGTTTCAAAGAGCTAGCAGAAACCGTGTTTGATTTAGAGTTCCAAATACATGTATCCCTATAGGAGAAAACAGAGTGAAACCTCAAAATGAATACGGTTACTGAAAACGAACGGTTTAACCTAGAAGAACGAAATTTGGTGACCTAAGTGTTTTTGGTGTACTTATCATTACCTGAAAGAATCATCAAGATTGGGTGAAAAAAATGTTTGCTGAGATTTCAGGCAACTCGTAGTTTTTTGGAAGCTTGGCAACCCCTTTTCATTAAAGTGATTTACCCCAGTCTCTGCTTAGGGCTACATCAACAGCAAACAAACTATAGAAACAGAACTTGAAACTGCTTTACTGTGTCAAGTTTTAAAGAGCTAGCACAAAAAGTGTTTGATTTAGAGTTCAAAATACATGTATCCCTATAGGAGAAAATAGAGTGAAACCTTAAAATGAAAACGATTATTGCAAACGAACGGTTTAACCTAGAAGAACGAAATTTGGTCAGTCAAGGGGTTTTGGTGTACTGATCAATACCTGAAAGAATCATCAAGATTGGGTCAAAAAATGTTTGCTGAGATTTCTGGCAACTCGTAGTTTTTTGGAAGCTTGGCAACCCCTTTCCATCAAAGTGATTTTCGCCAGTCTCTGCTTAGGGCTACATCAACAGCAAACAAACTGTAGAGATAGAACTTGAAACTGCTTTATTGTGTCAAGTTCCAAAGAGCTAGCACAAACCGTGTTTGATTTAGAGTTCCAAATACATGTATCCCTATAGGAGAAAACAGAGTGAAACCTCAAAATGAATACGGTTACTGAAAACGAACGGTTTAACCTAGAAGAACGAAATTTGGTGAGCTAAGTGTTTTTGGTGTACTGATCATTACCTAAATAATCATCAAGATTGGGTCAAAAAATGTTTGCTGAGATTTCAGACAACTCGTATTTTTTTGGAAGCTTGGCAACCCCTTTCCATCAAAGTGATTTTCGCCAGTCTCTGCTTAGGGCTACATCAACAGCAAATAAACCATAGAGATAGTACTTGAAACTGCTTTATTGTGTCAAGTTTCAGAGAGTTAGCACAAACCGTGTTTGATTTAGAGTTCCAAATACATGTATCCCTATAGGAGAAAACAGAGTGAAACCAAAAAATGAAAACGGTTACTGCAAACGAACGGTTTAACCTAGAAGAACGAAATTTGGTGAGCCAAGTGGTTTTAATGTACTGATCATTACCTGAAAGAATCATCAAGATTGGGTGAAAAAAATGTTTGCTGAGATTTCAGGCAACTCATAGTTCTTTGGAAGCTTGGCAACCCCTTTCCATCAAAAAGATTTTCGCCAGTCTCTGCTTAGGGCTACATCAACAGCAAACAAACCATATAGATAGACCTTGAAACTGCTTTATTGTGTCAAGTTTCAAAGAGCTTGCACAAATCGTGTTTGATATAGAGTTCCAAACACATGTATCCCTATAGGAGAAAACAGAGTGAAACCTAAAAATGAAAACGGTTACTGCAAACGAACGGTTTATCCTAGAAGAACGAAATTTGGTGAGCCAAGTGGTTTTGGTGTACTGATCATTACCTGAAAGAATCATCAAGATTGGGTGAAAAAATGTTTGCTGAGATTTCAGCAACTCGTAGTTTTTTGGAAGCTTGGCAACCCCTTTCCATCAAAGTGATTTTCGCCAGTCTCTGCTTAGGGCTACATCAACAGCAAACAAACCATAGAGATAGAACTTGAAACTGCTATATTGTGTCAAGTTTCAAAGAGCTAGCACAAACCGTGTTTGATTTAGAGTTCCAAATACATGTATCCCTATAGGAGAAAACAGAGTGAAACCTAAAAATGAAAACGGTTACTGCAAACGAACGGTTTAACTTAGAAGAACGAAATTTGGTGAGCCAAGTGGTTTTAATGTACTGATCATTACCTGAAAGAATCATCAAGATATGGTGAAAAAATGTTTGCTGAGATTTCAGGCAACTCGTAGTTTTTTGGAAGCTTGGCAACCCCTTTCCATCAAAGTGATTTTTGCCAGTCTCTGCTTAGGGCTACATCAATAGCAAACAAACCATAGAGATAGAACTTGAAAC
Organism: Ictidomys tridecemlineatus; assembly: GCF_052094955.1. Classification (NCBI taxonomy): domain Eukaryota; kingdom Metazoa; phylum Chordata; class Mammalia; order Rodentia; family Sciuridae; genus Ictidomys; species Ictidomys tridecemlineatus. The sequence goes on along the minus strand of NW_027522534.1, from coordinate 34,266 downwards.
TGCTTTATTGTGTCAAGTTTCAAAGAGCTAGCACAAACCGTGTTTCATTTAGAGTTCCAAATACATGTATGCGTATAGGAGAAAACAGAGTGAAACCTAAAAATGAAAACGGTTACTGCAAACGAACGGTTTAACCTAGAAGAACGAAATTTGGTGAGCCAAGTGGTTTTGGTGTACTGATCATTACCTGAAAGAATCATTAAGATATGGTGAAAAAATGTTTGCTGAGATTTCAGGCAACTCGTAGTTTTTTGGAAGCTTGGCAACCCCTTTCCATCAAAGTGATTTTCGCCAGTCTCTGCTTAGGGCTACATCAACATCAAACAAACCATGGAGATAGAACTTGAAACTGATTTATTGTGTCAAGTTTCAAGGAGCTAGCACAAACCGTGTTTGATTTAGTGTTCCAAATACATGCATCACTATAGGAGAAAACAGAGTGAAACCTAAAAATGTAAACGGTTACTGCAAACGCACGGTTTAACCTAGATGAACGAAATTTGGGGAGCCAAGTGGTTTTGGTGTACTGATCATTACCTGAAAGAATCATCAAGATATGGTGAAAAAACGTTTGCTGAGATTTCAGGCAACTCGTAGTTTTTTGCAAGCTTGGCAAACCCTTTCCATCAAAGTGATTTTCGCCAGTCTCTGCTTAGGGCTACATCAACAGCAAACAAACCATAGAGATAGAACTTGAAACTGCTTTATTGTGTCAAGTTTCAAAGAGCTAGCACAAACCGTCTTTCATTTAGAGTTCCAAATACATGTATCCCTATAGGAGAAAACAGAGTGAAACCTAAAAATGAAAACGGTTACTGCAAACGAACGGTTTAACCTAGAAGAACGAAATTTGGTGAGCCAAGTGGTTTTGGTGTACTGATCATTACCTGAAAGAATCATCAAGATATGGTGAAAAAATGTTTGCTGAGATTTCAGGCAACTCGTAGTTTTTTGGAAGCTTGGCAACCCCTTTCCATCAAAGTGATTTTCGCCTGGCTCTGCTTAGGGCTACATCAACAGCAAACAAACCATAGAGATAGAACTTGAAACTCCTTTATTGTGTCAAGTTTCAAAGAGCTAGCACAAACCGTGTTTGATTTAGAGTTCCAAATACATGTATCCCTATAGGAGAAAACAGAGTGAAAACGAAAAATGAAAACGGTTACTGCAAACGAACGGTTTAACCTAGAAGAACGAAATTTGGTGAGCCAAGTGGTTTTGGTGTACTGATCATTACCTGAAAGAATCATCAAGATATGGTGAAAAAATGTTTGCTGAGATTTCAGGCAACTCGTAGTTTTTTGGAAGCTTGGCAACCCCTTTCCATCAAAGTGATTTTCGCCTGGCTCTGCTTAGGGCTACATCAACAGCAAACAAACCATAGAGATAGAACTTGAAACTCCTTTATTGTGTCAAGTTTCAAAGAGCCAGCACAAACCGTGTTTGATTTAGAGTTCCAAATACATGTATCCCTATAGGAGAAAACAGAGTGAAACCTAAAAATGAAAACGGTTACTGCAAACGAACGGTTTAACCTAGAAGAACGAAATTTGGTGAGCCAAGTGGTTTTGGTGTACTGATCATTACCTGAAAGAATCATCAAGATATGGTGAAAAAATGTTTGCTGAGATTTCAGGCAACTCGTAGTTTTTTGGAAGCTTGGCAACCCCTTTCCATCAAAGTGATTTTCTCCAGTCACTGCTTAGGGCTACATCAACAGCAAACAAACCATAGAGATAGAACTTGAAACTGCTTTATTGTGTCAAGTTTCAAGGAGCTAGCACAAACCGTGTTTGATTTACAGTTCCAAATACATGTATCACTATAGGAGAAAACAGAGTGAAACCTAAAAATTAAAAAGGTTACTGCAAACGAACGGTTTAACCTAGAAGAACGAAATTTGGTGAGCCAAGTGGTTTTGGTGTACTGATCATTACCTGAAAGAATCATCAAGATATGGTGAAAAAATGTTTGCTGAGATTTCAGGCAACTCGTAGTTTTTTGGAAGCTTGGCAACCCCTTTCCATCAAAGTGATTTTCGCCTGGCTCTGCTTAGGGCTACATCAACAGCAAACAAACCATAGAGATAGAACTTGAAACTCCTTTATTGTGTCAAGTTTCAAAGAGCTAGCACAAACCGTGTTTGATTTAGAGTTCCAAATACATGTATCCCTATAGGAGAAAACAGAGTGAAAACGAAAAATGAAAACGGTTACTGCAAATGAACGGTTTAACCTAGAAGAACGAAATTTGGTGAGCCTAGTGGTTTTGGTGTACTGATAATTACCTGAAAGAATCATCAAGATATGGTGAAAAAATGTTTGCTGAGATTTCAGGCAACTCGTAGTTTTTTGGAAGCTTGGCAACCCCTTTCCATCAAAGTGATTTTCTCCAGTCTCTGCTTAGGGCTACATCAACAGCAAACAAACCATAGAGATAGAACTTGAAACTGCTTTATTGTGTCAAGTTTCAAGGAGCTAGCACAAACCGTGTTTGATTTACAGTTCCAAATACATGTATCACTATAGGAGAAAACAGAGTGAAACCTAAAAATTAAAAAGGTTACTGCAAACGAACGGTTTAACCTAGAAGAACGAAATTTGGTGAGCCAAGTGGTTTTGGTGTACTGATCATTACCTGAAAGAATCATCAAGATTGGGTGAAAAAAATGTTTGCTGAGATTTCAGGCAACTCGTAGTTCTTTGGAAGCTTGGCAACCCTTTCCATCAAAGGGATTTTCGCCAGTCTCTGCTTAGGGCTACATCAACAGCAAACAAACCATAAAGATAGAACTTGAAACTGCTTTATTGTGTCAAGTTTCAAAGAGCTAGCACAAACCGTGTTTGATTTAGAGTTCCAAATACATGTATCCCTATAGGAGAAAACAGAGTGAAACCTAAAAATGAAAACGGTTACTGCAAACGAACGGTTTAACCTAGAAGAACGAAATTTGGTGAGCCAAGTGGTTTTGGTGTACTGATCATTACCTGAAAGAATCATAAAGATTGGGTAAAAAAATGTTTGCTGAGATTACAGGCAACTCGTAGTTTTTTGGAAGCTTGGCAACCCCTTTCCATCAAAGTGATTTTCGCCAGTCTCTACTTAGGGCTACATCAACAGCAAACATATCATAGAGATAGAACTTGAAACTTCTTTATTGTGTCAAGTTTCTAAGAGCTAGCACAAACCGTGTTTGATTTAGAGTTCCAAATACATGCATTCTTATAGGAGAAAACAGAGTGAAACCTAAAAATGATAACTGTTACTGCAAACGAACGCTTTAACCTAGAAGAACGAAATTTGGTGAGCGAAGTGGTTTTGCTGTACTGATCATTACCTGAAAGAATCATCAAGATTGGGTGAAAAAATGTTTGCTGAGATTTCAGGCAACTCGTAGTTTTTTGCAAGCTTGGCAACCCCTTTCCATCAAAGTGATTTTCGCCAGTCTCTGCTTAGGGCTACATCAACAGCAAACAAACCATAGAGATAGAACTTGAAACTGCTTTATTGTGTCAAGTTTCAAAGAGCTAGCACAAACCGTGTTTGATTTAGAGTTCCAAATACATGTATCCCTATTGGAGAAAACAGAGGGAAACCTAAAAATGAAAACGGTTACTGCAAACGAACGGTTTAACCTAGAAGAACGAAATTTGGTGAGCCAAGTGGTTTTGGTGTACTGATCATTACCTGAAAGAATCATCATGATTGGGTGAGAAAATGTTTGCTGGGATTTCAGGCAACTCGTAGTTTTTTGGAAGCTTGGCAACCCCTTTCCATCAAAGTGATTTTCGCCAGTCTCTGCTTAGGGCTACAACAACAGCAAACAAACCATAGAGATAGAACTTGAAACTGCTTTATTGTGTCAAGTTTCAAAGAGCTAGCACAAACCGTGTTTGATTTAGAGTTCCAAATACATGTATCCCTATAGGAGAAAACAGAGTGAAACCTAAAAATGAAAACGGTTACTGCAAACGAACGGTTTAACCTAGAAGAACGAAATTTGGTGAGCCAAGTGGTTTTGGTGTACTGATCATTACCTGAAAAAATCATCAAGATTGGGTGAAAAAATGTTTGCTGAAATTTCAGGCAACTCGTAGTTTTTTGGAAGCTTGGCAACCCTTTCCATCAAAGTGATTTTCGCCAGTCTCTGCTTAGGGCTACAACAACAGCAAACAAACCATAGAGATACAACTTGAAACTGCTTTATTGTGTCACGTTTCAAAGAGCTAGCACAAACCTTGTTTGATTTAGAGTTCCAAATACATGTATCCCTATAGGAGAAAACAGAGTGAAACCTAAAAATGAAAACGCTTACTGCAAACGAAGGGTTTAACCTGGAAGAACGAAATTTGGTGAGCGAAGTGATTTTGCTGTACTGATCATTACCTGAAAGAATCATCAAGATATGGTGAAAAAATGTTTGCTGAGATTTCAGGCAACTCGTAGTTTTTTGGAAGCTTGGCAACCCCTTTCCATCAAAGTGATTTTCGCCTGGCTCTGCTTAGGGCTACATCAACAGCAAACAAACCATAGAGATAGAACTTGAAACTCCTTTATTGTGTCAAGTTTCAAAGAGCTAGCACAAACCGTGTTTGATTTAGAGTTCCAAATACATGTATCCCTATAGGAGAAAACAGAGTGAAACCTAAAAATGAAAACGGTTACTGCAAACGAACGGTTTAACCTAGAAGAACGAAATTTGGTGAGCCAAGTGGTTTTGGTGTACTGATCATTACCTGAAAGAATCATCAAGATATGGTGAAAAAATGTTTGCTGAGATTTCAGGCAACTCGTAGTTTTTTGGAAGCTTGGCAACCCCTTTCCATCAAAGTGATTTTCTCCAGTCACTGCTTAGGGCTACATCAACAGCAAACAAACCATAGAGATAGAACTTGAAACTGCTTTATTGTGTCAAGTTTCAAGGAGCTAGCACAAACCGTGTTTGATTTACAGTTCCAAATACATGTATCACTATAGGAGAAAACAGAGTGAAACCTAAAAATTAAAAAGGTTACTGCAAACGAACGGTTTAACCTAGAAGAACGAAATTTGGTGAGCCAAGTGGTTTTGGTGTACTGATCATTACCTGAAAGAATCATCAAGATATGGTGAAAAAATGTTTGCTGAGATTTCAGGCAACTCGTAGTTTTTTGGAAGCTTGGCAACCCCTTTCCATCAAAGTGATTTTCGCCTGGCTCTGCTTAGGGCTACATCAACAGCAAACAAACCATAGAGATAGAACTTGAAACTCCTTTATTGTGTCAAGTTTCAAAGAGCTAGCACAAACCGTGTTTGATTTAGAGTTCCAAATACATGTATCCCTATAGGAGAAAACAGAGTGAAAACGAAAAATGAAAACGGTTACTGCAAATGAACGGTTTAACCTAGAAGAACGAAATTTGGTGAGCCTAGTGGTTTTGGTGTACTGATAATTACCTGAAAGAATCATCAAGATATGGTGAAAAAATGTTTGCTGAGATTTCAGGCAACTCGTAGTTTTTTGGAAGCTTGGCAACCCCTTTCCATCAAAGTGATTTTCTCCAGTCTCTGCTTAGGGCTACATCAAAGGAAACAAACCATAGAGATAGAACTTGAAACTGCTTTATTGTGTCAAGTTTCAAGGAGCTAGCACAAACCGTGTTTGATTTACAGTTCCAAATACATGTATCACTATAGGAGAAAACAGAGTGAAACCTAAAAATTAAAAAGGTTACTGCAAACGAACGGTTTAACCTAGAAGAACGAAATTTGGTGAGCCAAGTGGTTTTGGTGTACTGATCATTACCTGAAAGAATCATCAAGATTGGGTGAAAAAAATGTTTGCTGAGATTTCAGGCAACTCGTAGTTCTTTGGAAGCTTGGCAACCCTTTCCATCAAAGGGATTTTCGCCAGTCTCTGCTTAGGGCTACATCAACAGCAAACAAACCATAAAGATAGAACTTGAAACTGCTTTATTGTGTCAAGTTTCAAAGAGCTAGCACAAACCGTGTTTGATTTAGAGTTCCAAATACATGTATCCCTATAGGAGAAAACAGAGTGAAACCTAAAAATGAAAACGGTTACTGCAAACGAACGGTTTAACCTAGAAGAACGAAATTTGGTGAGCCAAGTGGTTTTGGTGTACTGATCATTACCTGAAAGAATCATAAAGATTGGGTAAAAAAATGTTTGCTGAGATTACAGGCAACTCGTAGTTTTTTGGAAGCTTGGCAACCCCTTTCCATCAAAGTGATTTTCGCCAGTCTCTACTTAGGGCTACATCAACAGCAAACATATCATAGAGATAGAACTTGAAACTTCTTTATTGTGTCAAGTTTCTAAGAGCTAGCACAAACCGTGTTTGATTTAGAGTTCCAAATACATGCATTCTTATAGGAGAAAACAGAGTGAAACCTAAAAATGAAAACTGTTACTGCAAACGAACGCTTTAACCTAGAAGAACGAAATTTGGTGAGCGAAGTGGTTTTGCTGTACTGATCATTACCTGAAAGAATCATCAAGATTGGGTGAAAAAATGTTTGCTGAGATTTCAGGCAACTCGTAGTTTTTTGCAAGCTTGGCAACCCCTTTCCATCAAAGTGATTTTCGCCAGTCTCTGCTTAGGGCTACATCAACAGCAAACAAACCATAGAGATAGAACTTGAAACTGCTTTATTGTGTCAAGTTTCAAAGAGCTAGCACAAACCGTGTTTGATTTAGAGTTCCAAATACATGTATCCCTATTGGAGAAAACAGAGGGAAACCTAAAAATGAAAACGGTTACTGCAAACGAACGGTTTAACCTAGAAGAACGAAATTGGGTGAGCCAAGTGGTTTTGGTGTACTGATCATTACCTGAAAGAATCATCATGATTGGGTGAGAAAATGTTTGCTGGGATTTCAGGCAACTCGTAGTTTTTTGGAAGCTTGGCAACCCCTTTCCATCAAAGTGATTTTCGCCAGTCTCTGCTTAGGGCTACAACAACAGCAAACAAACCATAGAGATAGAACTTGAAACTGCTTTATTGTGTCAAGTTTCAAAGAGCTAGCACAAACCGTGTTTGATTTAGAGTTCCAAATACATGTATCCCTATAGGAGAAAACAGAGTGAAACCTAAAAATGAAAACGGTTACTGCAAACGAACGGTTTAACCTAGAAGAACGAAATTTGGTGAGCCAAGTGGTTTTGGTGTACTGATCATTACCTGAAAGAATCATCAAGATTGGGTGAAAAAATGTTTGCTGAAATTTCAGGCAACTCGTAGTTTTTTGGAAGCTTGGCAACCCCTTTCCATCAAAGTGATTTTCGCCAGTCTCTGCTTAGGGCTACAACAACAGCAAACAAACCATAGAGATACAACTTGAAACTGCTTTATTGTGTCACGTTTCAAAGAGCTAGCACAAACCTTGTTTGATTTAGAGTTCCAAATACATGTATCCCTATAGGAGAAAACAGAGTGAAACCTAAAAATGAAAACTCTTACTGCAAACGAAGGGTTTAACCTGGAAGAACGAAATTTGGTGAGCGAAGTGATTTTGCTGTACTGATCATTACCTGAAAGAATCATCAAGATTGGGTGAAAAAATGTTTGCTGAGATTTCACGCAACTCGTAGTTTTTTGGAAGCTTGTCAACCCCTTTCCATTAAGTGATTTTCGCCAGTCTCTGCTTAGGGCTACATCAACAGCAAACAAACCATAGAAAGAGTACTTGAAACTGCTTTATTATGTCAAGTTTCAAAGAGCTAGCACAAACTGTGTTTGATTTAGAGTTCCAAATGCATGTATCCCTATAGGAGAAAACAGAGTGAAACCTAAAAATGAAAACGGTTACTGCAAACGAACGGTTTAACCTAGACGAACAAAATTTGGTGAGCCAAGTGGTTTTGGTGTACTGATCATTACCTGAAAGAATCATTAAGATATGGTGAAAAAATGTTTGCTGAGATTTCAGGCAACTCGTAGTTTTTTGCAAGCTTGGCAACCCCTTTCCATCAAAGTGATTTTCGCCAGTCTCTGCTTAGGGCTACATCAACAGCAAACAAACCATAGAGATAGAACTTGAAACTGCTTTATTGTGTCACGTTTCAAAGAGGTAGCACAAACCTTGTTTGATTTAGAGTTCCAAATACATGTATCCCTATAGGAGAAAACAGAGTGAAACCTAAAAATGAAAACGGTTACTGCAAACGAACGGTTTAACCTAGAAGAACGAAATTTGGTGAGCCAAGTGGTTTTGGTGTACTGATCATTACCTGAAAGAATCATCAAGATTGGGTAAAAAAATGTTTGCTGAGAATTCAGGCAACTCGTAGTTTTTTGGAAGCTTGGCAACCCCTTTCCATCAAAGTGATTTTCGCCAGTCTCTGCTTAGGGCTACATCAACAGCAAACAAACCATAGAGATAGAACTTGAAACTGCTTTATTGTGCCGCGTTTCAAAGAGCTAGCACAAACCGTGTTTGATTTAGAGTTCCAAATACATGTATCCGTATAGCAGAAAACAGAGTGAAACCTAAAAATGAAAACGGTTACTGCAAACGAACGGTTTAACCTAGAAGAACGAAATTTGGTGAGCCAAGTGGTTTTGGTGTACTGATCATTACCTGAAAGAATCATCAAGATTGGGTGAAAAAATGTTTGCTGAGATTTCAGGCAACTCGTAGTTTTTTGAAAGCATGGCAACCCCTTTCCATCAAAGTGATTTTCGCCAGTCTCTGCTTAGGGCTACATCAACAGCAAACAAACCATAGAGATAGAACTTGAAACTGCTTTATTGTGTCAAGTTTCAAAGAGCTAGCACAAACCGTGTTTGATTTAGAGTTCCAAATACATGTATCCCTATAGGAGAAAACAGAGTGAAACCTAAAAATGAAAACGGTTACTGCAAATGAACGGTTTAACCTAGAAGAACGAAATTTGGTGAGCCAAGTGGTTTTGGTGTACTGATCATTACCTGAAAGAATCATCAAGATTGGGTGAAAAAATGTTTGCTGAGATTTCAGGCAACTCGTAGTTTTTTGGAAGCTTGGCAACCCCTTTCCATCAAAGTGATTTTCGCCAGTCTCTGCTTAGGGATACAACAACAGCAAACAAACCATAGAGATAGAACTTGAAACTGCTTTATTGTGTCACGTTTCAAACAGCTAGCACAAACCTTGTTTGATTTAGAGTTCCAAATACATGTATCCCTATAGGAGAAAACAGAGTGAAACCTAAAAATGAAAACGGTTACTGCAAACGAACCGTTTAACCTAGAAGAACGAAATTTGGTGAGCCAAGTGGTTTTGGTGTACTGATCATTACCTGAAAGAATCATCAAGATTGGTTGAAAAAATGTTTGCTGAGAATTCAGGCAACTCGTAGTTTGTTGGAAGCTTGGCAACCCCTTTCCATCAAAGTGATTTTCGCCAGTCTCTGCTTAGGGCTACATCAACAGCAAACAAACCATAGAGATAGAACTTGAAACTGCTTTATTGTGCCACGTTGCAAAGAGCTAGCACAAACCGTGTTTGATTTAGAGTTCCAAATACATGTATCCCTATAGGAGAAAACAGAGTGAAACCTAAAAATGAAAACGGTTACTGCAAACGAACGGTTTAACCTAGAAGAACGAAATTTTTGGTGAGCCAAGTGGTTTTGGTGTACTGATCATTACCTGAAAGAATCATCAAGATATGGTGAAAAAATGTTTGCTGAGATTTCAGGCAACTCGTAGTTTTTTGGAAGCTTGGCAACCCCTTTCCATCAAAGTGATTTTCGCCAGTCTCTGCTTAGGGCTACATCAACAGCAAACAAACCATAGAGATAGAACTTGAAACTGCTTTATTGTGTCAAGTTTCAAGGAGCTAGCACAAACCGTGTTTGATTTAGAGTTCCAAATACATGTATCACTATAGGAGAAAACAGAGTGAAACCTAAAAATTAAAAAGGTTACTGCAAACGAACGGTTTAACCTAGAAGAACGAAATTTGGTGAGCCAAGTGGTTTTGGTGTACTGATCATTACCTGAAAGAATCATCAAGATTGGGTGAAAAAAATGTTTGCTGAGATTTCAGGCAACTCGTAGTTCTTTGGAAGCTTGCCAACCCCTTTCCATCAAAGGGATTTTCGCCAGTCTCTGCTTAGGGCTACATCAACAGCAAACAAACCGTAAAGATAGAACTTGAAACTGCTTTATTGTGTCAAGTTTCAAAGAGCTAGCACAAACCGTGTTTGATTTAGAGTTCCAAATACATGTATCCCTATAGGAGAAAACAGAGTGAAACCTAAAAATGAAAACGGTTACTGCAAACGAACGGTTTAACCTAGAAGAACGAAATTTGGTGAGCCAAGTGGTTTTAATGTACTGATCATTAACTGAAAGAATCATAAAGTTTGGGTGAAAAAATGTTTGCTGAGATTACAGGCAACTCGTAGTTTTTTGGAAGCTTGGCAACTCCTTTCCATCAAAGTGATTTTCGCCAGTCTCTACTTAGGGCTACATCAACAGCAAACAAATCATAGAGATAGAACTTGAAACTTCTTTATTGTGTCAAGTTTCAAAGAGCTAGCACAAACCGTGTTTGATTTAGAGTTCCAAATACATGCATCCTTATAGGAGAAAACAGAGTGAAACCTAAAAATGAAAACTGTTACTGCAAACGAACGTTTTAACCTAGAAGAACGAAATTTGGTGAGCGAAGTGGTTTTGCTATACTGATCATTACCTGAAAGAATCATCAAGATTGGGTGAAAAAATGTTTGCTGAGATTTCACGCAACTCGTAGTTTTTTGGAAGCTTGTCAACCCCTTTCCATTAAGTGATTTTCGCCAGTCTCTGCTTAGGGCTACATCAACAGCAAACAAACCATAGAAAGAGTACTTGAAACTGCTTTATTATGTCAAGTTTCGAAGAGCTAGCACAAACCGTGTTTGATTTAGAGTTCCAAATGCATGTATCCCTATAGGAGAAAACAGAGTGAAACCTAAAAATGAAAACGGTTACTGCAAACGAACGGTTTAACCTAGACGAACAAAATTTGGTGAGCCAAGTGGTTTTGGTGTACTGATCATTACCTGAAAGAATCATTAAGATATGGTGAAAAAATGTTTGCTGAGATTTCAGGCAACTCGTAGTTTTTTGCAACCTTGGCAACCCCTTTCCATCAAAGTGATTTTCGCCAGTCTCTGCTTAGGGCTACATCAACAGCAAACAAACCATAGAGATAGAACTTGAAACTGCTTTATTGTGTCACGTTTCAAAGAGGTAGCACAAACCTTGTTTGATTTAGAGTTCCAAATACATGTATCCCTATAGGAGAAAACAGAGTGAAACCTAAAAATGAAAACGGTTACTGCAAACGAACGGTTTAACCTAGAAGAACGAAATTTGGTGAGCCAAGTGGTTTTGGTGTACTGATCATTACCTGAAAGAATCATCAAGATTGGGTAAAAAAATGTTTGCTGAGAATTCAGGCAACTCGTAGTTTTTTGGAAGCTTGGCAACCCCTTTCCATCAAAGTGATTTTCGCCAGTCTCTGCTTAGGGCTACATCAACAGCAAACAAACCATAGAGATAGAACTTGAAACTGCTTTATTGTGCCGCGTTTCAAAGAGCTAGCACAAACCGTGTTTGATTTAGAGTTCCAAATACATGTATCCGTATAGCAGAAAACAGAGTGAAACCTAAAAATGAAAACGGTTACTGCAAACGAACGGTTTAACCTAGAAGAACGAAATTTGGTGAGCCAAGTGGTTTTGGTGTACTGATCATTACCTGAAAGAATCATCAAGATATGGTGAAAAAATGTTTGCTGAGATTTCAGGCAACTCGTAGTTTCTTGGAAGCTTGGCAACCCCTTTCCATCAAAGTGATTTTCGCCAGTCTCTGCTTAGGGCTACATCAACAGCAAACAAACCATAGAGATAGAACTTGAAACTGTTTATTGTGTCAAGTTTCAAGGAGCTAGCACAAACCGTGTTTGATTTAGAGTTCCAAATACATGTATCACTATAGGAGAAAACAGAGTGAAACCTAAAATTTAAAAAGGTTACTGCAAACGAACGGTTTAACCTAGAAGAACGAAATTTGGTGAGCCAAGTGGTTTTGGTGTACTGATCATTACCTGAAAGAATCATCAAGATTGGGTGAAAAAATGTTTGCTGAGATTTCAGGCAACTAGTAGTTTTTTGGAAGCTTGGTAACCCCTTTCCATCCAAGTGATTTTCGCCAGTCTCTGCTTAGGGCTACATCAACAGCAAACAAACCATAGAGATAGAACTTGAAACTGCTTTATTGTGTCAAGTATCAAAGAGCTAGCACAAACCGTGTTTGATTTAGAGTTCCAAATACATGTATCCCTATAGGAGAAAACAGAGTCAAACCTAAAAATGAAAACGGTTACTGCAAATGAACGGTTTAACCTAGAAGAACGAAATTTGGTGAGCCAAGTGGTTTTGGTGTACTGATCATTACCTGAAAGAATCATCAAGATTGGGTGAAAAAATGTTTGCTGAGATTTCAGGCAACTCATAGTTTTTTGGAAGCTTGGCAACCGCTTTCCATCAAAGTGATTTTCGCCAGTCTCTGCTTAGGGCTACATCAACAGCAAACAAACCATAGAGATAGAACTTGAAACTGCTTTATTGTGTCAAGTTTCAAAGAGCTAGATCAAACCGTGTTTGATTTAGAGTTCCAAATACATGTATCCCTATAGGAGAATACAGAGTGAAACCTAAAAATGAAAACGGTTACTGCAAACGAACGGTTTAACCTAGAAGAACGAAATTTGGTGAGCCAAGTAGCTTTGGTGTACTGATCATTGCCTGAAAGAATCATCAAGATTGGGTGAAAAATGTTTGCTGAGATTACAGGCAACTCGTAGTTTTTTGGAAGCTTGGCAACCCCTTTCCATCAAAGTGATATTTGCCAGTCTCTGCTTAGGGCTACATCAACAGCAAACAAACCATAGAGATAGAACTTGAAACTGCTTTATTGTGTCAAGTTTCAAAGAGCTAGCACAAACCGTGTTTGATTTAGAGTTCCAAAAACATTTATCCCTATAGGAGAAAACAGAGTGAAACCTAAAAATGAAAACGGTTACTGCAAACGAACGGTTTAACCTAGAAGAAAGAAATGTGGTGAGCCAAGTTGTTTTGGTGTACTAATCATTACATAGAAGAATCATCCAGATTGGGTGAAAAAATGTTTGCTGAGATTTCAGGAAACTCGTAGTTTTTTGGAAGCTTGGCAACCCCTTTCCATCAAAGTGATTTTCGCCAGTCTCTGCTTAGGGCTACATCAACAGCAAACAAACCATAGAGATAGAACTTGAAACTGCTTTATTGTGTCAAGTTTCACAGAGCTAGCACAAACCGTTTTTCATTTAGAGTTCCGAATACATGTATCCCTATAGGAGAAAACAGAGTGAAACCTAAAAATGAAAACGGTTACTGTAAATGAACGGTTTAACCTAGAAGAACGAAATTTGGTGAGCCAAGTGGTTTTGGTGTACTGATCATTACCTGAAAGAATCATCAAGATTGGGTGAAAAAATGTTTGCTGAGATTTCAGGGAACTCGTAGTTTTTTGGAAGCTTGGCAACCCCTTTCCATCAAAGTGATTTTCGCCACTCTCTGCTGAGGGCTACATCAACAGCAAACAAACCATAGAGATAGAACTTGAAACTGCTTTATTGTGTCAAGTTTCAAAGAGCAAGCATAAACCGTGTTTGATTTAGAGTTCCAAATACATGTATCCCTATAGGAGAAAACAGAGTGAAACCTAAAAATTAAAAACGGTTACTTCAAATGAACGGTTTAACCTAGAAAAACGTAATTTGGTGAGCCAAGTGGTTTTGGTGTACTGACCATTACCTGAAAGAATCATCAAGATTGGGTGAAAAAATGTTTGCTGAGATTTCAGGCAACTAGTAGTTTTTTTGAAGCTTGGCAACCCCTTTCCTTCAAAGTGATTTTCGCCAGTCTCTGCTTAGGGCTACATCAACAGCTAACAAACCATAGAGATAGAACTTGAAACTGCTTTATTGTGTCAAGTTTCAAAAACTAGCACAAACCGTGTTTGATTTAGAGTTCCAAACACATGTATCCCTATAGGAGAAAACACAGTGAAACCTAAAAATTTAAACGGTTACTGCAAATGAACGGTTTAACCTAGAAGAACGAAATTTGGTGAGCCAAGTGGGTTTGGTGTACTGATCATTACCTGAAAGAATAATCAAGATTGGGTGAAAAAATGTTTGCTGAGATTTCAGGCAACTCGTAGTTTTTTGGAAGCTTGGCAACTCCTTTCCATCAAAGTGATTTTCGCCAGTTTCTGCTTAGGGCTACATCAACAGCAAACTAACCAAAGAGATAGAACGTGAAACTGCTTTATTGTGTCAAGTTTCAAAGAGCTAGCACAAAACGTGTTTGATTTAGAGTTCCAAATACATGTACCCTATAGGAGAAAACAGAGTGAAACCTAAAAATGAAAACGGTTACTGCAAACGAACGGTTTAAAACCTAGACGAACGAAATTTGATGAGCCAAGTGGTTTTGGTGTACTGATCATTACCTAATAGAATCATCAAGATTGGGTGAAAAAATATTTGCTGACATTTCAGGCAACTAGTAGTTTTTTGGAAGCTTGGGAACCCCTGTCCATCAAAGTGATTTTCGCCAGTCTCTGCTTTGGGCTACATCAACAGCTAACAAACCATAGAGATAGAACTTGAAACTGCTTTATTGTGTCAAGTTTCAAAGAGCTAGCACAAACCGTGTTTGATTTAGAGTTCCAAATACATGTATCCCTATAGGAGAAAACACAGTGAAACCTAAAAATGAAAACGGTTACTGCAAATGAACGGTTTAACCTAGAAGAACGAAATTTGGTGAGCCAAGTGGTTTTGGTGTACTGATCATTACCTGAAAGAATCATCAAGATTGGGTGAAAAAATGTTTGCTGAGATTTCAGGCAACTCGTAGTTTTTTGGAAGCTTGGCAACCCCTTTCCATCAAAGTGATTTGCCAGTCTCTGCTTAGGGCTACATCAACAGCAAACAAACCATAGAGATAGAACTTGAAACTGCTTTATTGTGTCAAGTTTCAAAGA
Source organism: Ictidomys tridecemlineatus (assembly GCF_052094955.1). Classification (NCBI taxonomy): domain Eukaryota; kingdom Metazoa; phylum Chordata; class Mammalia; order Rodentia; family Sciuridae; genus Ictidomys; species Ictidomys tridecemlineatus. The sequence goes on along the minus strand of NW_027522534.1, from coordinate 19,194 downwards.
GCTAGCACAAACCGTGTTTGATTTAGAGTTCCAAATACATGTATCCCTATAGGAGAAAACAGAGTGAAACCTAAAAATGAAAACGGTTACTACAAACGAACGGTTTAACCTAGAAGAACGAAATTTGGTGAGCCAAGTGGTTTTAATGTACTGATCATTACCTGAAAGAATCATCAAGATTGGGGGAAAAAATGTTTGCTCAGATTTCAGGGAACTCGTAGTTTTTTGGAAGCTTGGCAACCCTTTCCATCAAAGTGATTTTCGCCAGTCTCTACTTAGAGCTACATCAACAGCAAACAAACCATAGAGATAGAACTTGAAACTGCTTTATTGTGTCAAGTTTCAAAGAGCTAGCACAAACCGTGTTTGATTTAGAGTTCCAAATACATGTATCCCTATAGGAGAAAACAGAGTGAAACCTAAGAATGAAAACGGTTACTGCAAACGAACGGTTTAACCTAGAAGAACGAAATTTGGTGAGCCAAGTGGTTTTGGTGTACTGATCATTACCTGAAAGAATCATCAAGATTGGGTGAAAAAATGTTTGCTGAGATTTCAGGGAACTCGTAGTTTTTTGGAAGCTTGGCAACCCCATTCCATCAAAGTGATTTTCGCCAGTCTCTTCTTAGGGCTACATCAACAGCAAACAAACCATAGAGATAGAACTTGAAACTGCTTTATTGTGTCAAGTTTCAAAGAGCTAGCACAAACCGTGTTTGATTTAGAGTTCCAAATACATGTATCCCTATAGGAGAAAACAGAGTGAAACCTAAAAATTAAAACGGTTACTGCAAACGAACGGTTTAACCTAGAAGAACGAAATGTGGTGAGCCAAGTGGTTTTAATGTACTGATCATTACCTGAAAGAATCATCAGGATTTGGTGAAAAAATGTTTGCTGAGATTTCAGGCAACTCGTAGTTTTTTGGAAGCTTGGCAACCCTTTCCATCAAAGTGATTTTCGCCAGTCTCTACTTTGAGCTACATCAACAGCAAACAAACCATAGAGATAGAACTTGAAACTGCTTTATTGTGTCAAGTTTCAAAGAGCTACCACAAACCGTGTTTGATTTAGAGTTCCAAATACATGTATCCCTATAGGAGAAAACAGAGTGAAACCTAAAAATGAAAACGGTTACTGCAAACGAACGGTTTAACCTAGAAGAACGAAATTTGGTGAGCCAAGTGGTTTTGGTGTACTGATCATTACCTGAAAGAATCATCAAGATTGGGTGAAAAAATGTTTGCTGAGATTTCAGGGAACTCGTAGTTTTTTGGAAGCTTGGCAACCCCATTCCATCAAAGTGATTTTCGCCAGTCTCTTCTTAGGGCTACATCAACAGCAAACAAACCATAGAGATAGAACTTGAAACTGCTTTATTGTGTCAAGTTTCAAAGAGCTAGCACAAACCGTGTTTGATTTAGAGTTCCAAATACATGTATCCCTATAGGAGAAAACAGATTGAAACCTAAAAATGAAAACGGTTACTGCAAATGAACGGTTTAACCTAGAAGAACGAAATTTGGTGAGCCAAGTGGTTTTGGTGTCCTGATCATTACCTGAAAGAATCATCAAGATTGGGTGAAAAATGTTTGCTGAGATTACAGGCAACTCGTAGTTTTTTGGAAGCTTGGCAACCCCTTTCCATCAAAGTGATATGCCAGTCTCTGCTTAGGGCTACATCAACAGCAAACAAACCATAGAGATAGAACTTGAAACTGCTTTATTGTGTCAAGTTTCAAAGAGCTAGCACAAACCGTGTTTGATTTAGAGTTCCAAATACATGTATCCCTATAGGAGAAAACAGAGTGAAACCTAAAAATGAAAACGGTTACTGCAAACGAACGGTTTAACCTAGAAGAACGAAATTTGGTGAGCCAAGTGGTTTTGGTGTACTGATCAGTACCTGGAAGAATCATCAAGATTGGGTGAATAAATGTTTGCTGAGATTTCAGGCAACTCGTAGTTTTTTGGAAGCTTGGCAACCCCTTTCCATCAAAGTGATTTTCGCCAGTCTCTGCTTAGGGCTACATCAACAGCAAACAAACCATAGAGATAGAACTTGAAACTGCTTTATTATGTCAAGTTTCAAAGAGCTAGATCAAACCGTGTTTGATTTAGAGTTCCAAATACATGTATCCCTATAGGAGAAAACAGAGTGAAACCTAAAAATGAAAACGGTTACTGCAAACGAACGGTTTAACCTAGAAGAACGAAATGTGGTGAGCCAAGTGGTTTTAATGTACTGATCATTACCTGAAAGAATCATCAGGATTTGGTGAAAAAATGTTTGCTGAGATTTCAGGCAACACGTAGTTTTTTGGAAGCTTGGCAACCCTTTCCATCAAAGTGATTTTCGCCAGTCTCTACTTAGAGCTACATCAACAGCAAACAAACCATAGAGATAGAACTTGAAACTGCTTTATTGTGTCAAGTTTCAAAGAGCTACCACAAACCGTGTTTGATTTAGAGTTCCAAATACATGTATCCCTATAGGAGAAAACAGAGTGAAACCTAAAAATGAAAACGGTCACTGCAAACGAACGGTTTAACCTAGAAGAACGAAATTTGGTGAGCCAAGTGGTTTTGGTGTACTGATCATTACCTGAAAGAATCATCAAGATTGGGTGAAAAAATGTTTGCTGAGATTTCAGGGAACTCGTAGTTTTTTGGAAGCTTGGCAACCCCATTCCATCAAAGTGATTTTCGCCAGTCTCTTCTTAGGGCTACATCAACAGCAAACAAACCATAGAGATAGAACTTGAAACTGCTTTATTGTGTCAAGTTTCAAAGAGCTAGCACAAACCGTGTTTGATTTAGAGTTCCAAATACATGTATCCCTATAGGAGAAAACAGAGTGAAACCTAAAAATGAAAACGGTTACTGCAAATGAACGGTTTAACCTAGAAGAACAAAATTTGGTGAGCCAAGTGGTTTTGGTGTACTGATCATTACCTGAAAGAATCATCAAGATTGGGTGAGAAATGTTTGCTGAGATTTCAGGCAACTCGTAGTTTTTTGGAAGCTTGGCAACCCTTTCCATCAAAGTGATTTTCGCCAGTCTCTACTTTGAGCTACATCAACAGCAAACAAACCATAGAGATAGAACTTGAAACTGCTTTATTGTGTCAAGTTTCAAAGAGCTACCACAAACCGTGTTTGATTTAGAGTTCCAAATACATGTATCCCTATAGGAGAAAACAGAGTGAAACCTAAAAATGAAAACGGTTACTGCAAACGAACGGTTTAACCTAGAAGAACGAAATTTGGTGAGCCAAGTGGTTTTGGTGTACTGATATTACCTGAAAGAATCATCAAGATTGGGTGAAAAAATGTTTGCTGAGATTTCAGGGAACTCGTAGTTTTTTGGAAGCTTGGCAACCCCATTCCATCAAAGTGATTTTCGCCAGTCTCTTCTTAGGGCTACATCAACAGCAAACAAACCATAGAGATAGAACTTGAAACTGCTTTATTGTGTCAAGTTTCAAAGAGCTAGCACAAACCGTGTTTGATTTAGAGTTCCAAATACATGTATCCCTATAGGAGAAAACAGATTGAAACCTAAAAATGAAAACGGTTACTGCAAATGAACGGTTTAACCTAGAAGAACGAAATTTGGTGAGCCAAGTGGTTTTGGTGTCCTGATCATTACCTGAAAGAATCATCAAGATTGGGTGAAAAATGTTTGCTGAGATTACAGGCAACTCGTAGTTTTTTGGAAGCTTGGCAACCCCTTTCCATCAAAGTGATATGCCAGTCTCTGCTTAGGGCTACATCAACAGCAAACAAACCATAGAGATAGAACTTGAAACTGCTTTATTGTGTCAAGTTTCAAAGAGCTAGCACAAACCGTGTTTGATTTAGAGTTCCAAATACATGTATCCCTATAGGAGAAAACAGAGTGAAACCTAAAAATGAAAACGGTTACTGCAAACGAACGGTTTAACCTAGAAGAACGAAATTTGGTGAGCCAAGTGGTTTTGGTGTACTGATCAGTACCTGGAAGAATCATCAAGATTGGGTGAATAAATGTTTGCTGAGATTTCAGGCAACTCGTAGTTTTTTGGAAGCTTGGCAACCCCTTTCCATCAAAGTGATTTTCGCCAGTCTCTGCTTAGGGCTACATCAACAGCAAACAAACCATAGAGATAGAACTTGAAACTGCTTTATTATGTCAAGTTTCAAAGAGCTAGATCAAACCGTGTTTGATTTAGAGTTCCAAATACATGTATCCCTATAGGAGAAAACAGAGTGAAACCTAAAAATGAAAACGGTTACTGCAAACGAACGGTTTAACCTAGAAGAACGAAATGTGGTGAGCCAAGTGGTTTTAATGTACTGATCATTACCTGAAAGAATCATCAGGATTTGGTGAAAAAATGTTTGCTGAGATTTCAGGCAACACGTAGTTTTTTGGAAGCTTGGCAACCCTTTCCATCAAAGTGATTTTCGCCAGTCTCTACTTAGAGCTACATCAACAGCAAACAAACCATAGAGATAGAACTTGAAACTGCTTTATTGTGTCAAGTTTCAAAGAGCTACCACAAACCGTGTTTGATTTAGAGTTCCAAATACATGTATCCCTATAGGAGAAAACAGAGTGAAACCTAAAAATGAAAACGGTCACTGCAAACGAACGGTTTAACCTAGAAGAACGAAATTTGGTGAGCCAAGTGGTTTTGGTGTACTGATCATTACCTGAAAGAATCATCAAGATTGGGTGAAAAAATGTTTGCTGAGATTTCAGGGAACTCGTAGTTTTTTGGAAGCTTGGCAACCCCATTCCATCAAAGTGATTTTCGCCAGTCTCTTCTTAGGGCTACATCAACAGCAAACAAACCATAGAGATAGAACTTGAAACTGCTTTATTGTGTCAAGTTTCAAAGAGCTAGCACAAACCGTGTTTGATTTAGAGTTCCAAATACATGTATCCCTATAGGAGAAAACAGAGTGAAACCTAAAAATGAAAACGGTTACTGCAAATGAACGGTTTAACCTAGAAGAACAAAATTTGGTGAGCCAAGTGGTTTTGGTGTACTGATCATTACCTGAAAGAATCATCAAGATTGGGTGAGAAATGTTTGCTGAGATTTCAGGCAACTCGTAGTTTTTTGGAAGCTTGGCAACCCCTTTCCATCAAAGTGATTTTCGCCACTCTCTGCTGAGGGCTACATCAACAGCAAACAAACCATAGAGATAGAACTTGAAACTGCTTTATTGTGTCAAGTTTCAAAGAGCAAGCACAAACCGTGTTTGATTTAGAGTTCCAAATACATGTATCCCTATAGGAGAAAACAGAGTGAAACCTAAAAATTAAAAACGGTTACTTCAAATGAACGGTTTAACCTAGAAAAACGTAATTTGGTGAGCCAAGTGGTTTTGGTGTACTGACCATTACCTGAAAGAATCATCAAGATTGGGTGAAAAAATGTTTGCTGAGATTTCAGGCAACTAGTAGTTTTTTTGATGCTTGGCAACACCTTTCCTTCAAAGTGATTTTCGCCAGTCTCTGCTTAGGGCTACATCAACAGCTAACAAACCATAGAGATTGAACTTGAAACTGCTTTATTGTGTCAAGTTTCAAAAACTAGCACAAACCGTGTTTGATTTAGAGTTCCAAACACATGTATCCCTATAGGAGAAAACACAGTGAAACCTAAAAATTTAAACTGTTACTGCAAATGAACGGTTTAACCTAGAAGAACGAAATTTGGTGAGCCAAGTGGGTTTGGTGTACTGATCATTACCTGAAAGAATAATCAAGATTGGGAGAAAAAATGTTTGCTGAGATTTCAGGCAACTCGTAGTTTTTTGGAAGCTTGGCAACTCCTTTCCATCAAAGTGATTTTCGCCAGTTTCTGCTTAGGGCTACATCAACAGCAAACTAACCAAAGAGATAGAACGTGAAACTGCTTTATTGTGTCAAGTTTCAAAGAGCTAGCACAAAACGTGTTTGATTTAGAGTTCCAAATACATGTATCCCTATAGGAGAAAACAGAGTGAAACCTAAAAATGAAAACGGTTACTGCAAACGAACGGTTTAACCTAGACGAACGAAATTTGGTGAGCCAAGTGGTTTTGGTGTACTGATCATTACCTAATAGAATCATCAAGATTGGGTGAAAAAATGTTTGCTGACATTTCAGGCAACTAGTAGTTTTTTGGAAGCTTGGGAACCCCTGTCCATCAAAGTGATTTTCGCCAGTCTCTGCTTTGGGCTACATCAACAGCTAACAAACCATAGACATAGAACTTGAAACTGCTTTATTGTGTCAAGTTTCAATGAGCTAGCAAAAACCGTGTTTGATTTAGAGTTCCAAATACATGTATCCCTATAGGAGAAAACACAGTGAAACCTAAAAATGAAAACGGTTACTGCAAATGAACGGTTTAACCTAGAAGAACGAAATTTGGTGATCCAAGTGGTTTTGGTGTACTGATCATTACCTGAAGGAATCATCAAGATTGGGTGAAAAAATGTTTGCTGAGATTTCAGGCAACTCGTAGTTTTTTGGAAGCTTGGCAACCCCTTTCCCTCAAAGTGATTTTCGCCAGTCTCTGCTTAGGGCTACATCAACACCAAACAAACCATAGAGATAGAACTTGAAACTGCTTTATTGTGTCAAGTTTCAAAGAGCTAGCACAAACCGTGTTTGATTTAGAGTTCCAAATACATGTATCCCTATAGGAGAAAACAGAGTGAAACCTAAAAATGAAAACGGTTACTACAAACGAACAGTTTAACCTAGAAGAACGAAATGTGGTGATCCAAGTGGTTTTAATGTACTGATCATTACCTGAAAGAATCATCAAGATTGGGTGAAAAAATGTTTGCTGTGATTTCAGGCAACTCGTAGTTTTTTGGAAGCTTGGCAACCCCTTTCCATCAAAGTGATTTTCGCCAGTCTCTGCTTAGGGCTACATCAACAGCAAACAAACCATAGAGATAGAACTTGAAACTGCTTTATTGTGTCAAGTTTCAAAGAGCTAGCACAAACCGTATTTGATTTAGAGTTCCAAATACATGTATCCCTATAGGAGAAAACAGAGTGAAACATAAAAAGGAAAACGGTTACTACAAACGAACGGTTTAACCTAGAAGAACGAAATGTAGTGAGCCAAATGGTTTTAATGTACTGATCATTACCTGAAAGAATCATCAAGATTGGGTGAAAAAATGTTTGCTGAGATTTCAGGCAACTCATAGTTTTTTGGAAGCTTGGCAACCCCTTTCCATCAAAGTGATTTTCGCCAGTCTCTGCTTAGGACTACGTCAACAGCAAACAAACCTTAGAGATAGAACTTGAAACTGCTTTATTGTGTCACGTTTCAAAAAGCTACCACAAACCGTCTTTCATTTAGCGTTCCAAATACATGTATCCCTATAGGAGAAAACAGAGTGAAACCTAAAAATGAAAACGGTTACTGCAAATGAACGGTTTAACATAGAAGAACGAAATTTGGTGAGCCAAGTGGTTTTGGTGTACTGATCATTACCTGAAAGAATCATCAAGATTGGGTGAAAAATAGTTTGCTGAGATTTCAGGCAACTCGTAGTTTTTTGGAAGCTTGGCAACCCCTTTCCATCAAAGTGATTTTTGCCAGTCTCTGCTTAGGGCTACATCAACAGCAAACAAACCATAGAGATAGAACTTGAAACTGCTTTATTGTGTCAAGTTTCAAAGAGCTAGCACAAACCGTGTTTTATTTAGAGTTCCGAATACATGTATCCCTATAGGAGAAAACAGAGTTAAACCTAAAAATGAAAACGGTTACTACAAACGAACGGTTTAACCTAGAAGAACGAAATGTGGTGAGCCAAGTGGTTTTAATGTACTGATCATTACCTGAAAGAATCATCAAGATTGGGTGAAAAAATGTTTGCTGTGATTTCAGGCAACTCGTAGTTTTTTGGAAGCTTGGCAACCCCTTTCCATCAAAGTGATTTTCGCCAGTCTCTGCTTAGGGCTACATCAACAGCAAACAAACCATAGAGATAGAACTTGAAACTGCTTTATTGTGTCAAGTTTCAAAGAGCTAGCACAAACCGTGTTTGATTTAGAGTTCCAAATACATGTATCCCTATAGGAGAAAACAGAGTGAAACATAAAAATGAAAACGGTTACTACAAACGAACGGTTTAACCTAGAAGAACGAAATGTAGTGAGCCAAATGGTTTTAATGTACTGATCATTACCTGAAAGAATCATCAAGATTGGGTGAAAAAATGTTTGCTGAGATTTCAGGCAACTCATAGTTTTTTGGAAGCTTGGCAACCCCTTTCCATCAAAGTGATTTTCGCCAGTCTCTGCTTAGGACTACGTCAACAGCAAACAAACCATAGAGATAGAACTTGAAACTGCTTTATTGTGTCAAGTTTCAAAAAGCTACCACAAACCGTCTTTCATTTAGACTTCCAAATACATGTATCCCTATAGGAGAAAACAGAGTGAAACCTAAAAATGAAAACGGTTTCTGCAAACGAACGGTTTAACCTAGAAGAACGAAATTTGGTGAGCCAAGTGGTTTTGGTGTACTGATCATTACCTGAAAGAATCATCAAGATTGGGTGAAAAAATGTTTGCTGAGATTTCAAGCAACTCGTAGTTTTTTGGAAGCTTGGCAACCCCTTTCCATCAAAGTGATTTTCGCCAGTCTCTGCTTAGGGCTACATCAACAGCAAACAAAACATAGAGATAGAACTTGAAACTGCTTAATTGTGTCAAGTTTCAAAGAGCTAGCACAAACCGTGTTTTATTTAGAGTTCCAAATACATGTATCCCTATAGGAGAAAACAGAGTGAAACCTAAAAATGAAAACGGTTACTGCAAACGAACGGTTTAACCTAGAAGAACGAAATTTGGTGAGCCAAGTGGTTTTGCTGTACTGATCATTACCTGAAAGAATCATCAAGATTGGGTGAAAAAATGTTTGCTGAGATTTCAGGCAACTCGTAGTTTTTTGGAAGCTTGGCAAACCCTTTCCATCAAAGTGATTTTCGCCAGTCTCTGCTTAGGGCTACATCAACAGCAAACAAACCATAGAGATAGAACTTGAAACTGCTTTATTGTGTCAAGTTTCAAAGAGCTAGCACAAACCGTGTTTGATTTAGAGTTCCAAATACATGTATCCCTATAGGAGAAAACAGAGTGAAACCTAAAAATGAAAACGGTTACTGCAAACGAACGGTTTAACCTAGAAGAACGAAATTTGGTGAGCCAAGTGGTTTTGGTGTACTGATCATTACCTGAAAGAATCATCAAGATTGGGTGAAAAAATGTTTGCTGAGATTTCAGGCAACTCGTAGTTTTTGGGAAGCTTGGCAACCCCTTTCCATCAAAGTGATTTTCGCCAGTTTCTGCTTAGGGCTACATCAACAGCAAACAAACCATAGAGATAGAACTTGAAACTGCTTTATTGTGTCAAGTTTCAAAGAGCTAGCACAAACCGTGTTTGATTTAGAGTTCCAAATACATCTATCCCTATAGGAGAAAACAGAGTGAAACCTAAAAATGAAAACGGTTACTGCAAATGAACGGTTTAACCTAGAAGAACGAAATTTGGTGAGCCCAGTGGTTTTGGTGTACTGATCATTACCTGAAAGAATCATCAATATTGGGTGAAAAAATGTTTGCTGAGATTTCAGGCAACTCGTAGTTTTTTGGAAGCTTGGCAACCCCTTTCCATCAAAGGGATTTTCGCCAGTCTCTGCTTACGGCTACATCAACAGCAAACACACCATAGCGATAGAACTTGAAACTGCTTTATTGTGTCAAGTTTCAAAGAGCTAGCACAAACCGTGTTTGATTTAGAGTTCCATATACATGTATACCTATAGGAGAAAACAGAGTGAAACCTAAAAATGAAAACGGTTACTGCAAACGAATGGTTTAACCTAGAAGAACGAAATTTGGTGAGCCCAGTGGTTTTGCTGTACTGATCATTACCTGAAAGAATCATCAAGATTGGGTGAAAAAATGTTTGCTGAGATTTCAGGCAACTCGTAGTTTTTTGGAAGCTTGGCAACCCCTTTCCATCAAAGTGATTTTCGCCAGTCTCTGCTTACGGCTACATCAACAGCAAACACACCATAGCGATAGAACTTGAAACTGCTTTATTGTGTCAAGTTTCAAAGAGCTAGCACAAACCGTGTTTGATTTAGAGTTCCAAATACATGTATCCCTATAGGAGAAAACAGAGTGAAACCTAAAAATGAAAACGGTTACTGCAAACGAATGGTTTAACCTAGAAGAACGAAATTTGGTGAGCCAAGTGGTTTTGCTGTACTGATCATTACCTGAAAGAATCATCAAGATTGGGTGAAAAAATGATTGCTGAGATTTCAGGCAACTCGTAGTTTTTTGGAAGCTTTGCAACCCGTTTCCTTCATAGTGATTTTCGCCAGTCTCTGCTTAGGGCTACATCAACAGCAAACAAACCATAGAGATAGAACTTAAAACTGCTTTATTGTGTCAAGTTTCAAAGAGCTAGCACAAACCGTCTTTCATTTAGAGTTCCAAATACATGTATCCCTATAGGAGAAAACAGAGTGAAACCTATAAATGAAAACGGTTACTGCAAACAAACGGTTTAACCTAGAAGAACGAAATTTGGTGAGCAAAGTGGTTTTGGTGTACTGATCATTACCTGAAAGAATCATCAAGATTGGGTGAAAAAATGTTTGCTGAGATTTCAGGAAACTCGTAGTTTCTTGGAAGCTTGGCAACCCCTTTCCATCAAAGTGATTGTCGCCATCTCTGCTTAGGGCTAATTCAACAGCAAACAAACCATAGCGATAGAACTTGAAACAGCTTTATTGTGTCACGTTTCAAAGAGCTAGCACAAACCGTGTTTGATTTAGAGTTCCAAATATATGTATCCCTATAGGAAAAAAGAGAGTGAAACCTAAAAATGAAAATGGTTACTGCAAACGAACGGTTTAACCTAGAAGAACGAAATTTGGTGAGCCAAGTGGTTTTGGTGTACTGATCATTACCTGAAAGAATCATCAAGATATGGTGAAAAAATGTTTGCTGAGATTTCAGGCAACTCGTAGTTTCTTGGAAGCTTGGCAACCCCTTTCCATCCAAGTGATTGTCGCCAGTCTCTGCTTAGGGCTACATCAACAGCAAACAAACCATAGAGATAGAACTTGAAACTGCTTTATTGTGTCAAGTTTCCAGAGCTAGCACAAACCGTGTTTGATTTAGAGTTCCAAATACATGTATCCCTATAGGAGAAAACAGAGTGAAACCTAAAAATGAAAACGGTTACTGCAAACGAACGGTTTAACCTAGAAGAACGAAATTTGGTGAGCCAAGTGGTTTTGGTGTACTGATCATTACCTGAAAGAATCATCAAGATTGGGTGAAAAAATGTTTGCTGAGATTTCAGGCAACTCGTAGTTTCTTGGAAGCTTGGCAACCCCTTTCGATCAAAGTGATTTTCGCCAGTCTCTACTTAGGGCTACATCAACAGCAAACAAACCATAGAGATAGAACTTGAAACTGCTTTATTGTGTCAAGTTTCAAAGAGCTAGCACAAACCGTGTTTGATTTAGAGTTCCAAATACATGTATCCCTATTGGAGAAAACAGAGTGAAACCTAAAAATGAAAACGGTTACTGCAAACGAACGGTTATACCTAGAAGAACGAAATTTGGTGAGCCAAGTGGCTTTGGTGTAATAATCATTACCTGAAAGAATCATCAAGATTGGGTGAAAAAATGTTTGCTGAGATTTCAGGCAACTCGTAGTTTTTTGGAAGCATGGCAACCACTTTCCCTCAAAGTGATTTTCGCCAGTCTCTGCTTAGGGCTACATCAACAGCAAACAAACCATAGAGATGGAACTTGAAACTTCTTTATTGTGTCAAGTTTCAAAGAGCTAGCACAAACCGTGTTTGATTTAGAGTTCCAAATACATGTATCCCTATAGGAGAAAACAGAGTGAAACCTAAAAATGAAAACGGTTACTGCAAACGAACGGTTTAACCTAGAAGAACGAAATTTGGTTAGCCAAGTGGTTTTGCTGTACTGATCATTACCTGAAAGAATCATCAAGATATGGTGAAAAAATGTTTGCTGAGATTTCAGGCAACTCGTATTTTTTTGGAAGCTTGTCAACCCCTTTCCATCATAGTGATTTTCGCCAGTCTCTGCTTAGGGCTACATCAACAGCAAACAAACCATAGAGATAGAACTTAAAACTGCTTTATTGTGTCAAGTTTCAAGGAGCTATCACAAACCGTGGTTGATTTAGAGTTCCAAATACATGTATCCCTATAGCAGAAAACAGAGTAAAACCTGAAAATGAAAACGGTTACTGAAAACGAACGGTTTAACCTAGAAGAACGAAAATTGGTGAGCCAAGTGGTTTTGGTGTACTGATCATTACCTGAAAGAATCATCAAGATTGGGTGAAAAAATGTTTGCTGAGATTTCAGGCAACTCGTAGTTTTTTGGAAGCTTGCCAACCCCTTTCCATCAAAGTGATTTTCGCCAGTCTCTGCTTAGGGCTACATCAACAGCAAACAAACCATAGAGATAGAACTTGAAACTGCTTTATTGTGTCAAGTCTCAAAGAGCTAGCACAAACCGTGTTTGATTTAGAGTTCCAAATACATGTATCCCTATAGGAGAAAACAGAGTGAAACCTAAAAATGAAAACGGTTACTGCCAACGAACGGTTTAACCTAGAAGAACGAAATTTGGTGAGCCAAGTGGTTTTGGTGTACTGATCATTACCTGAAAGAATCATCAAGATTGGGTGAAAAAATGTTTGCTGAGATTTCAGGCAACTCGTAGTTTTTTGAAAGCTTGGCAACCACTTTCCCTCAAAGTGATTTTCGCCAGTCTCTGCTTAGTGCTACATCAACAGCAAACAAACCATAGAGATGGAACTTGAAACTTCTTTATTGTGTCAAGTTTCAAAGAGCTAGCACAAACCGTGTTTGATTTAGAGTTCCAAATACATGTATCCCTATAGGAGAAAACAGAGTGAAACCTAAAAATGAAAACGGTTACTGCAAACGAACGGTTTAACCTAGAAGAACGAAATTTGGTTAGCCAAGTGGTTTTGCTGTACTGATCATTACCTGAAAGAATCATCAAGATATGGTGAAAAAATGTTTGCTGAGATTTCAGGCAACTCGTATTTTTTTGGAAGCTTGGCAACCCCTTTCCATCATAGTGATTTTCGCCAGTCTCTGCTTAGGGCTACATCAACAGCAAACAAACCATAGAGATAGAACTTAAAACTGCTTTATTGTGTCAAGTTTCAAGGAGCTATCACAAACCGTGGTTGATTTAGAGTTCCAAATACATGTATCCCTATAGGAGAAAACAGAGTAAAACCTGAAAATGAAAACGGTTACTGAAAACGAACGGTTTAACCTAGAAGAACGAAATTTGGTGAGCCAAGTGGTTTTGGTGTACTGATCATTACCTGAAAGAATCATCAAGATTGGGTGAAAAAATGTTTGCTGAGATTTCAGGCAACTCGTAGTTTTTTGGAAGCTTGCCAACCCCTTTCCATCAAAGTGATTTTCGCCAGTCTCTGCTTAGGGCTACATCAACAGCAAACAAACCATAGAGATAGAACTTGAAACTGCTTTATTGTGTCAAGTCTCAAAGAGCTAGCACAAACCGTGTTTGATTTAGAGTTCCAAATACATGTATCCCTATAGGAGAAAACAGAGTGAAACCTAAAAATGAAAACGGTTACTGCAAACGAACGGTTTAACCTAGAAGAACGAAATTTGGTGAGCCAAGTGGTTTTGGTGTACTGATCATTACCTGAAAGAATCATCAAGATTGGGTGAAAAAATGTTTGCTGAGATTTCAGGCAACTCGTAGTTTCTTGGAAGCTTGGCAACCCCTTTCCATCCAAGTGATTGTCGCCAGTCTCTGCTTAGGGCTACATCAACAGCAAACAAACCATAGAGATAGAACTTGAAACTGCTTTATTGTGTCAAGTTTCCAGAGCTAGCACAAACCGTGTTTGATTTTGAGTTCCAAATACATGTATCCCTATAGGAGAAAACAGAGTGAAACCTAAAAATGAAAACGGTTACTGCAAACGAACGGTTTAACCTAGAAGAACGAAATTTGGTGAGCCAAGTGGTTTTGGTGTACTGATCATTACCTGAAAGAATCATCAAGATTGGGTGAAAAAATGTTTGCTGAGATTTCAGGCAACTCGTAGTTTTTTGGAAGCTTGGCAACCCCTTTCGATCAAAGTGATTTTCGCCAGTCTCTACTTAGGGCTACATCAACAGCAAACAAACCATAGAGATAGAACTTGAAACTGCTTTATTGTGTCAAGTTTCAAAGAGCTAGCACAAACCGTGTTTGATTTAGAGTTCCAAATACATGTATCCCTATAGGAGAAAACAGAGTGAAACCTAAAAATGAAAACGGTTACTGCAAACGAACGGTTATACTTAGAAGAACGAAATTTGGTGAGCCAAGTGGCTTTGGTGTAATAATCATTACCTGAAAGAATCATCAAGATTGGGTGAAAAAATGTTTGCTGAGATTTCAGGCAACTCGTAGTTTTTTGGAAGCTGGGCAAACCCTTTCCATCAAAGTGATTTTTGCCAGTCTATGCTTAGGGCTACATCAAGAGCAAACAAACCATAGAGATAGAATTTGAAACTGCTTTACTGTGTCAAGTTTCAAAGAGCTAGCACAAACCGTGTTTGATTTAGTGTTCCAAATACATGTATCCCTATAGGAGAAAACAGAGGGAAACCTAAAAATGAAAACGGTTACTGCAAACGAACGGTTTAACCTAGAAGAACGAAATTTGGTGAGCCAAGTGGTTTTGCTGTACTAATCATTACCTGAAAGAATCATCAAGATTGGGTGAAAAAATGTTTGCTGAGATTTCAGGCATTTCGTAGTTTTTTGGAAGCTTGGCAACCCCTTTCCATCAAAGTGATATTCGCCAGTCTCTGCTTGGGACTATGTCAAAAGCAAACAAATCATAAAGATAGAACTTGAAACTGCTTTATTGTGTCAAGTTTCAAAAAGCTAGCACAAACCGTCTTTCATTTAGAGTTCCAAATACATGTATCCCTATATGAGAAAACAGAGTGAAACCTAAAAATGAAAACGGTTACTGCAAACGAACGGTTTAACCTAGAAGAACGAAATTTGGTGAGCCAAGTGGTTTTGGTGTACTGATCATTACCTGAAAGAATCATCAAGATATGGTGAAAAAATGTTTGCTGAGATTTCAGGCAACTCGTAGTTTCTTGGAAGCTTGGCAACCCCTTTCCATCAAAGTGATTTTCGCCAGTCTCTGCTTAGGGCTACATCAACAGCAAACAAACGATAGAGATAGAACTTGAAACTGCTTTATTGTGTCAAGTTTCAAAGAGCTAGCACAAACCGTGTTTGATTTAGTGTTACAAATACATGTATCCCTATAGGAGAAAACAGAGTGAAACCTAAAAATGAAAACGGTTACTGCAAATGAACGGTTTAACCTAGAAGAACGAAATTTGGTTAGCCAAGTGGTTTTTCTGTACTGCTCATTACCTGAAAGAATCATTAAGATATGGTGAAAAAATGTTTGCTGAGATTTCAGGCAACTCGTAGTTTTTTGGAAGCTTGGCAACCCCTTTCCATCAAAGTGATTTTCGCAAGTCTCTGCTTAGGGCTACATCAACAGCAAACAAACCATAGAGATAGAACTTGAAACTGCTTTATTGTGTCAAGTTTCAAGGAGCTAGCACAAACCGTGGTTGATTTAGAGTTCCAAATACATGTATCCCTATAGGAGAAAACAGAGTGAAACCTAAAAATGAAAACGGTTACTGCAAACGAACGGTTTAACCTAGAAGAACGAAATTTGGTGAGCCAAGTGGTTTTGGTGTACTGATCATTACCTGAAAGAATCATCAAGATTGGGTGAAAAAATGTTTTCTGAGATTTCAGGCAACTCGTAGTTTTTTGGAAGCTTGGCAACCCCTTTCCCTCAAAGTGATTTTCGCCAGTCTCTGCTTAGGGCTACATCAACAGCAAACAAACCATAGAGATGGAACTTGAAACTTCTTTATTGTGTCAAGTTTCAAAGAGCTAGCACAAAGCGTGTTTGATTTAGAGTTCCAAATACATGTATCCCTATAGGAGAAAACAGAGTGAAACCTAAAAATGAAAACGATAACTGCAAACGAACGGTTTAACCTAGAAAAACGAAATTTGGTGAGCCACGTGGTTTTGGTGTACTGATCATTACCTGACAGAATCATCAAGATTGGGTGAAAAAATGTTTTTGCTGAGATTTCAGGCAACTCGTAGTTTTTTGGAAGCTTGGCAACCCCTTTCCATCAAAGTGATTTTCGGTAGTCTCTGCTTAGGGCTACATCAACAGCAAACAAACCATAGAGATAGAACTTTAAACTGCTTTATTGTGTCAAGTCTCAAAGAGCTAGCACAAACCGTGGTTTGATTTAGAGTTCCAAATACATGTATCCCTATAGGAGAAAACAGAGTGAAACCTAAAAATGAAACGGTTACTGCAAACGAACGGTTTAACCTAGAAGAACGAAATTTGGTGAGCCAAGTGGTTTGGTGTACTGATCATTACCTGATAGAATCATCAAGATATGGTGAAAAAAATGTTTGCTGAGATTTCAGGAAACTCGTAGTTTTTTGGAAGCTTGTCAACCCCTTTCCATCAAAGTGATTGTCACCAGTCTCTGCTTAGGGCTACATCAACAGCAAACAAACCATAGAGATAGAACTTGAAACTGCTTTATTGTTTCAAGTTTCAAAGAGCTAGCACAAACCGTCTTTCATTTAGAGTTCCAAATACATGTATCCCTATAGGAGAAAACAGAGTGAAACCTAAAAATGAAAACGGTTACTGCAAATGAACGGTTTAACCTAGAAGAACGAAATTTGGTGATCCAAGTTGTTTTGGTGGACTGATCATTACCTGAAAGAATCATCAAGATATGGTGAAAAAATGTTTGCTGAGATTTCAGGCAACTCGTAGTTTCTTGGAAGCTTGGCAACCCCTTTCCATCCAAGTGATTGTCGCCAGTCTCTGCTTAGGGCTACATCAACAGCAAACAAACCATAGAGATAGAACTTGAAACTGCTTTATTGTGTCAAGTTTCAAAGAGCTAGCACAAACCGTGTTTGATTTAGAGTTCCAAAAACATGTATCCCTATAGGAG
The DNA here is from genome assembly GCF_052094955.1 of Ictidomys tridecemlineatus. Taxonomy (NCBI): domain Eukaryota; kingdom Metazoa; phylum Chordata; class Mammalia; order Rodentia; family Sciuridae; genus Ictidomys; species Ictidomys tridecemlineatus. The sequence continues at coordinate 2,004 of NW_027522534.1, read as the reverse complement.
AAAACAGAGTGAAACCTAAAAATGAAAACGGTTACTGCAAACGAACGGTTTAACCTAGAAGAACGAAATGTGGTGAGCCAAGTGGTTTTAATGTACTGATCATTAACTGAAAGAATCATCAAGATTGGGTGAAAAAATGTTTGCTGAGATTTCAGGCATCTCGTAGTTTTTTGGAAGCTTGGTAACCCCTTTCCATCAAAGTGATTTTCGCCAGTCTCTGCTTAGGGCTACATCAACAGCAAAAATACCATAGAGATAGAACTTGAAACTGCTTTATTGTGTCAAATTTCAAAGAGCTAGCACAAACCGTGTTTGATTTAGAGTTCCAAATACATGTATTTCTATAGGAGAAAACAGAGTGAAACCTAAAAATGAAAACGGTTACTGAAAACGAACGGTTTAACCTAGAAGAACGAAATTTTGGTTAGCCAAGTGGTTTTGCTGTACTGATCATTACCTGAAAGAATCATCAAGATTGGGTGAAAAAATGTTTGCTGAGATTTCAGGCATCTCGTAGTTTTTTGGAAGCTTGGCAACCCCTTTCCATCAAAGTGATTTTCGCCAGTCTCTGCTTAGGGCTACGTCAACCGCAAACAAACCATAGAGATAGAACTTGAAACTGCTTTATTGTGTCAAGTTTCAAAGAGCTAGCACAAACCGTGTTTGATTTAGAGTTCCAAATACATGTATCCCTATAGTAGAAAACAGAGTGAAACCTAAAAATGAAAACGGTTACTACAAACGAACGGTTTAACCTAGAAGAACGAAATGTGGTGAGCCAAGTTGTTTTAATGTACTGATCATTACCTGAAAGAATCATCAAGATTGGGTCAAAAAATGTTTGCTGAGATTTCAGGCAACTCGTAGTTTTTTGGAAGCTTGGCAACCCCTTTCCATCAAAGTGATTTTCGCCAGTCTCTGCTTAGAACTACGTCAACAGCCAACAAACCATAGAGATAGAACTTGAAACTGCTTTATTGTGTCAAGTTTCAAAGAGCTACCACAAACCGTCTTTCATTTAGAGTTCCAAATACTTGTATCCCTATAGGAGAAAACAGAGTGAAACCTAAAAATGAAAACGGTTACTGCAAATGAACGGTTTAACCTAGAAGAACGAAATTTGGTGAGCCAAGTGGTTTTGGTGTACTGATCATTACCTGAAAGAATCATCAAGATTGGGTGAAAAAATGTTTGCTGAGATTTCAGGCAACTCGTAGTTTTTTGGAAGCTTGGCAACCCCTTTCAATCAAAGTGATTTTCGCCAGTCTCTGCTTAGGGCTACATCAACAGCAAACAAACCCTAGAGATAGAACTTGAAACTGCTTTATTGTGTCAAGTTTCAAAGAGCTAGCACAAACCGTGTTTGATTTAGAGTTCCATATACATTTATCCCTATAGGAGAAAACAGAGTGAAACCTAAAAATGAAAACGGTTACTACAAATGAACGGTTTAACCTAGAAGAACGAAATGTGGTGAGCCAAGTGGTTTTGGTGTACTGATCATTACCTGAAAGAATCATCAAGATTGGGTGAAAAAATGTTTGCTGAGATTGCAGGCAACTCGTAGTTTTTTGGAAGCTTGGCAACCCCTTTCCATCAAAGTGATTTTCGCCAGTCTCTACTTAGGGCTACATCAACAGCAAACAAACCATAGAGATAGAACTTGAAACTGCTTTATTGTGTCAAGTTTCAAAGAGCTAGCACAAAGCGTGTTTGATTTAGAGTTCCAAATACATGTATCCCTATAGGAGAAAACAGAGTGAAACCTAAAAATGAAAACGGTTACTGCAAACGAACGGTTATACTTAGAAGAACGAAATTTGGTGAGCCAAGTGGCTTTGGTGTAATAATCATTACCTGAAAGAATCATCAAGATTGGGTGAAAAAATGTTTGCTGAGATTTCAGGCAACTCGTAGTTTTTTGGAAGCTTGGCAAACCCTTTCCATCAAAGTGATTTTTGCCAGTCTATGCTTAGGGCTACATCAAGAGCAAACAAACCATAG